>NC_081521.1:41578594-41666094 GCF_030273125.1 Centropristis striata | reverse complement strand
AATCATTTTTTTCATTTGTTTGAAGAAAATAGAGGTTTTAAGGACTCAATTACAGAGCAAACGGCTTGATGATGACGATGGAGGTTTTTCTGCAGCGCTCTGATTAGAGACTCTTTATAAAAACACTCGGTAACACTTTCTATGAAGACTACATCTATAGTGCATTATGAGCGCATTCATAGTGAATTATAATGCTCATTATAATCAATCATAATGCATTATGACTGCACTCATAAACACATATAAAGCTTCATGATGCACTATATCAACAGTTATAAATATAGCTTATAATGACTTAAAAATCCAAGTGTCTTATGAGTGCTCTTGACTGGTTATAAACTACAGGCTGACTGATGAGGCTTATAATACATTACAACTACTCATACCCCTCTATACACACACCTCAACAATCAATTGTTATAAGGACTCATAGGATGCCATAAGTATCAATAAATGATCAATGTATGCTTTAAGTAAAGTGAGGTTCATATAGACGCATCTATAATGCAGCATAGCTAATCTTGATGTTTCATTGTTGGCATGATTAGCTATACTGCATTATAGATGCGTCTATATGAACTGTTTTATGTATTGTCATAGGATGTATTATGGCATCCTATGAGTCCTTATAACAGTTGATTGTTGAGGTGTGTGTATAGAGGGGTATGAGTAGTTGTAATGTATTATAAGCCTCATCAGTCAGCCTGTAGTTTATAACCAGTCAAGAGCACTCATAAGACACTTGGATTTATAAGTCATTATAAGCTATATTTATAACTGTTGATATAGTGCATCATGAAGCTTTATATGTGTTTATGAGTGCAGTCATAATGCATTATGATTGATTATAATGAGCATTATAATTCACTATGAATGTGCTCATAATGCATTATAGATGTAGTCTTCATAGAAAGTGTTACCATGTGTTTTTATAAAGAGTCTCTAATCAGAGCGCTGCAGAAAAACCTCCATCGTCATCATCAAGCCGTTTGGTCTATAATTGAGTCCTTAAAACCTCTATTTTCTTCAAACAAATGAAAAAAATGATTATTCCTACCTGTCAGACTGATAATCATAGTGAATTGTCATTTTTATCGCTCCCTATCTGTGTTCTTCTGAGGTAATAACCACACTTCAACCTTTTTTCTTCTTCTTTTTTTTTAAATTGATGAAACCAGTTGAGTTGGTTGCAAAACAGGCTGAAACTTAAATCTTATAACCTTGCAGAGATTTTCATGTTTTTTTGGGAACTATAGCTTTCAGGACCTGTAACAATAATCGACAAATTGGCTTGTTAGGATTCATCATAATAAAGATAATTATGTATCTCTCACCTTGCAGTTCCTCACAGCTATACACAGCTTTTTTCAATCTAATTTTTGTTTGAAACTTTTTTTTTGGCTCAAAAGTTTGTGCCATTGTTAGTCTATTGAGTCTTGTTCGGTTAAGATCAACAGAATTTTATGGTTTTATGAACCTGATAACTGTCATTGACATTTTAATCTTCTTTAAAAAGATTAGTAGAGTATATGGTATCAAATAAGATAAGATCAACTTTATTGTGCCAAAGTAAATTTGTCTTGGGCAAAAAGTGCTGGACACAGCTGCATACATGTGTACGTGACATAAAATACAGTGCAAGACGATGTATGACAATACATAATATATAATAATGATAATAATATAATCAAACATGACAGCAACAAACGAGACACACCTGAGTACAATGTAACCAGCCTCTATGATCCACGTGTCATTTAAACAGATTGTAGTGTAAATGTACCACCTCTCTGAGTTAGAAAAGTGGATTAAAGACCAAGTGGAAGTTCCTTTTTCTTTATTATCAGACATCAGAACTCTGCCTAGCTACAGCGGAGGAGAACTTTGTCAGTTTCAAGGCTGCTGAAAAAAGTTGTTCCCTCCAATGGAGCCCTCAGTTCTCTCTGGCTTCTCTGTCTGTGTGTAAGATCATTTAATTTGAAGTTTTAGTGCTCTGACTTAAGATGTGATTCATGTCTCCAGGCTTTTATATTCTCGTCCCGATCACATTTAAGTCAGTCAGCAGTTTGTAAGTTCAGGTTTCTGTGCCTTCAGTCACTGTGTTTTTATATTTATCCAACAATATCAAACTGATTTCTGAGGTTTAGAGTCACTGCTGCACTAATTCTTCATGAGCATGTATTTTTTGGCCTAAAACAGTGATTTAAGTTGGTAAAACTTGGAAATATAAATGATTGACATTTAGGGCAATAATGTAAGTTAGCACAACAAAGGAAGCCAGTTGTCTGCTCAAAAACAAGTTGGTGAGTTGTTGTTACTTATATCTTTAAGTTGGGGTTCACAACAAGGGACAATAGTTCTGATAACTCTTATTTCTTTGTTGGGAAATGCTGGAAAGCGGTGAAATTCTGTCATTGGCGAAAGCTAGCGGCTAACTGACGCTAGCGGCTAACTAATGCTAGCGGCTAACTGATGCTAGCGGCGCTGCTTGTTACAGCTACAAGAGTAGCCATTAGCGTATCAATGCTAACTCAAAATTGTGGTCCCAACATTAGCTGACATTTCATAGCGGCGTTACAATCGTGCCAATTCAGCACATTGCAGAAGTTAGCAGAAGTAAGGATTAAAAGTTATTACAATGTAAAATTATAAGTTCAAAAATCTGAATTCAGAGTTGAGCAAACTCAAAAACAAAACTTAAAATATTTAGTTTAATTGTCCAACTTTAAATTTTATCTAAGTTTGTTGCTTTGAAATTTTGAGTTCACCCAACTTTTCTTTTTTTGCAGTGTGCACTAACTCTTCATGAGCGTGTACTACCCTCAGAATATACTAGAGATCTAGTATTCGGTCCTCAGTGTCTGCGTGGGACCGTGTGAGGATCCGTAGCAGGATAATGGCGTCTTGCTGCCGTATCACTATCAGCACATGTAGAACGCTGTAGCTGGAGGTGTTTATCAGCCACAGATAAACCATCCATCTTGTGTAGTTAACCAGGAGGGATGGCAGACACGCACACTATCCTCCTCTAGTATTCCACTCTGAACATCCTTCAGCTTCGTTAATCTAATAGGAGGGAACGGTAGGCAGCTGCAAAGCATATTAAAAGTATATTTATCACCAAATGTAAATGCCACAACATGCAAATGCTGTTATCCTCCTCACAGTCATCTTCCCTGCACAGGATGAGCAGTTCTGCTCTATTTATTGCTCACACTATTTCAGAAAAACGCTAAGCCTTTTAAAACATTCTCCTGTTTCTGCAGCTGTGAATCTCACATTGTTCTGTGTCTGTTTTCACTCAGTGTTTTAGTAAAATGGACTTTATGTTCAGGTGAAATGGGCCGGTAAAATGAGAAAGCTAAATGAAGTCAGTCCTTGGAATTTGAATCATTACATTACATAACATTGTTGCTATTATTAATGTTACATCTACAACAGATAGTACTACTCTCACTTTTGTTGCAGTTATTGCTTCTATACATCCATTTTCTGCTAATTCGGGTCCGGTTGCCATGGTAACGGGTTATGCAAGGTGTCCCACAGGTCCCTCTCCCCAGCCACATCCTTCAATACCTGCACAAGAGGCGTCCAAAGCAGATACCTGTTTCAAAGTTTGCTTTGGTTAACCCATTCATGTCCAAACACTATAAATCTAGTATGATAAGGAAATATGCCACATTTGTTCTGATTTTTCTGAAGTCTTAAAATCTGTTCCAGGCATCATCTAACAGTATAGCTTTAAAATGTTTAGATTACTTGAAAAAAATCACACTTTCATCACTGGTCCAAGAACTTTTAAAAAAAATAAGGGAAAATGTTTGTTTCTTTGATATTCATTCACCAAATACTTGTTTGTGCTCCTTGTAATATGATTGTTATTGTTTTAGTCTTGGGGAAGATGGAACTATTGTTTTATTCTAAGATATAATGGAGTTTTTTGCAAAAACAGCAGTCACACGTGCCCAAAGATCAAATATGACAAGAAAATCACACTTTTCCACAGTTAGTTATGCAGGCCGAAAAAACTCTTCCAACAATGGAAATAGAAGATTTTAGCTACACACACAACCTGAAGGGACAGCAAGGTTGAAGATGCATGCTAAAAACACACCAAACAGCGGTAAAGTACGACGTTTTGCAGCTGAGGGAAAGTGATTTTTTGTACTGTTGTTCAAAATATCACAGGAGCCACAGGACTCTGTTTGCTGCTTGGCTGCAGGTTCCAGAAACTAAAGTTAACCTTCACATTGTCTTCACGTCCTGTTTCAACACTGACCCGGAGAAGACGCAAAAGTGGCGTCTCGTCTTCACTTTTTATTCCTCGTTTAGACGAGCGTTTTCAGGAGGAAATCTGCTGCATACGGTGACGCAAAAGTGTGTGAAATGTGATTGTATGCAGCCAGGCAGCATCACTTAAAGCCATAAGAGCATCTTTGGGCATGCAGAAGTTTTCACGCCACACATTTTCATCAGCTACTCCTTCCACAAAGTTCTCCTCCATCACTAGATCTCCCAGGTCTCCTCCAAAGCCGTCTGACTGGTTTTTGGCCATTTTGCATCTTTTTGTGGTCAATTTGTGTTTTTTCTTTGGTTATTTTGCATCTTTTTTGCTCATTTTGTGTCTCTTTTTTTGCTTATTTTGCGTCTTTTTGTGGTCAATTTTTGTCTTTGGCCATTTTGTGTATTTTTTTTGTCATTTTGTGTCTTTTTTTGGCTATTTTGCATCTTTTTTTTGTCCATTTGTGTCTTTTTTGTCAATTTGTGTCTGTTTGTGGTCAATTTGTGTCTTTTTTTTGTCGTTTTGTGTCCATTACTGACTCCTTCCACAAAGTTCTCCTCCATCACTAGATCTCCCAGGTCTCGTTCACAGCCGTCTGGCTCCTCCCACCAATCGCTGCATCCAGAATGTGATGGAGGTAATTCCAGATCCTTCTCTGTTCACTAATACTATCTGTACATATCCTGGACATTTGGTGGAAAGACTCCTGTAAGTTTATTAGAGCTGCCAGAGCAGCTTGAAGGTCCCACCATGGAAATAATCCCACGTTTCTTTATTTCCTGTCCTGGAGCATGTATGTGACGTAAACACATACGTGACGTGAGCAGATCAGATCAGAGTTTTGTGTCTTGTCAGTGTAGACGACACGCTACGGAGGAGAGGATTACACTTTTACACTTTGGAGGGTGGTTTCAGATTTTTGCGTTTTTAAGCCCCAAAAACGCCGTCACCGTCTAAACGAAAGGCACTTCAAATAAAATATTTTGTCGTTTTTACCTGCGAGCGTCCTGGTGTGAACGGGGCCTCAGAAAGCATTTGGGAATTTTGTGTTGTACCACTCAAATGTCTGATGTAAAAACATTTCAAACCAGGTCCAATTTGACCTAAGGACAGTGAAACTATTCCCAATTCTTACTTTTGGCTGCAGAATCAAACAGTCTGAAACTGGCCTTGGAGCTGTGACCGTTGTTTATACACAGAGTTCTGTTTCCATGCTCAGTGCGAACCAGTACACAGCGGTAGGGAGAGAGCTTCTCTGTTGGAAGCAGAGAGGCAGTGTAATGGAAATCTAAATGGTGATATATTGTTTGGGAGAGGTGTTCAGGAGTTCATGAGCAGCAGTTTTGGGCGTGCTCAAGCTTACAGTCGTACTTCGAAAGGGCTCAAAGGAGAAAAATCACTTCTTGATGTTGTTTTGAAGACAAATATGAGTCTGTACAAGTCCCAAATACCAACAAAACAGAGCTGGATTTGTAATGTGAGTAAGTGGTTGCTTCTGGCTAGCTCTGATCCTTTACACCAGTAGTTCTCAACCTTTTTGAGTCACGACCCCCAATTTAACATGCATGTTGTCCGTGACCCCCACTCACTGAACACAATCCCACACACACAGTTCAGATCATACAAAAAAGAAACAAAATGACCAAAAAAGACACGAATGGACCACAAAATGGTCAAAAAAGACACAAATTGAGCAAAAAAGACACTAAATGACCAGAAAAGACACAAAATGACCAAAAAAAGACAAAATGACCAAAGAAAAGACACAAATTGACCAAAAAAAGACACAAAATGACCAAAAAAGACACAAATTGACCAGAAAAGACACTAAATGACCAAAAAAGACACAAAATGACCAAAGAAAAGACACAAATTGACCAAATAAGACACAAAATGACCTAAAAGGACACAAAATGTCAAAAAAAAGAAACAAAATGACCAAAAAAGACACAAATTGACCACAAAATGATCAAAAAAAGACACAAAATGACCTAAAAGGACACAAAATGGCCAGAAAAAAGACACAAAATGACCAAAAAAGACACAAAATGACTAAAAAAGACACAAAATGTCAAAAAAACAAACAAAATGACCAAAAAAGACACAAATTGACCACAAAATGATCAAAAAAAGACACAAAATGACAAAAAAAAAGACACAAAATGACCAAAAAAGACATTAAGTGACCAAAAAGACTAAAACACATGAACACATGAACACTTTAACACAGTGGAGACAGAGCTGACTTCCAAAATGATTTGGCGACCCCCAGAAATCATCTCGCGGCCCCAATTGGGGTCCCGACCCCAAGGTTGAGAGTAGCTGCTTTCCAGGACTTGCAGATTGCTCAGGAAGATGTGTGACTTGCTTTGAGAAGACATTACTTCACTTCGTATTGACGTCTGTCTTGTCTTTCTAACAAGCAAACAACCTCATACAGGAGAACACGTCATCACATGTTCTGTTGCTCTGCTGAGCTCTGAATCAGGAGGTGGGAGTCTGTAGGGAGTCTGTAGGGAGGCCTGCTAGCACCGCTTGGCTTGATTGTGTAGTTAGAGAGCAGAGTGTGAGCAGCTGTTGATGTCGGCAATGGTGATCGATGGAAGAGGTTGATGAGCAGCACATAGACCCAAGATCTAACGGAGAAGCTGCATCCGAACATGTGACGCAAGGCTCACCAGTCACCAGGCCAGAGGAGCTAAAGAACTACAGAGACAACTATTAATTATCATCTTAATGAATCAATCCTTTTATCTGTCAATGAAAATAGTGAAAAATGTCTGTTTCCAGTCCAAGTAACGTCTTTAGTCCGTAGCCAAGGGGTTGGAGAATTAGGCCAGTAACCAGCAGGTTGCTGGTTCAGATCCCAGGATTGACAGGTGAAGGGCTGAGGTGCTCCTGAGGTGTGACCCTAACCCTCCACTGCTGCCTTGCTCCTAGCATGTGTGTTTGTGTGAGAGGATGGGTTAAATGCAGAGGTTTCATCCCTATTGTGGGACTGAAAATGGAATATCTTAACCTTTAACCACTTTAAGATCTGCCAGCCCGCCCGCCCGCAAGCTATTATTTTTCTTTCAGAGGTTTTACCAGATACTGATGTCAGGAAACTAAAACAATCTCAGTAAATTATGTCATGATATCCTTTCGGCAAGGATAAAATAACACTCCAAAGTTAGGCTGTTTTTTACTGAGGGGAAGAAACTGATATGGGGATTTTCAAAGCGTCCCTCTGACCTCAAGATGTCTCAGTGTCGAACTACTTCACTTCCAGCATTTATATGCATTTATTTAAATAAAAAATAAAACATTTCTTACACCTAATTATGTCCTTTTTTTTGTCCTAAACGTAACAAAATTGCGGCATTTTCACAACCGCAACTGTTATGTTATACATATAAAGATAAGTTGACCTGCAACTTATCAGTTATCCTGCAACTGGTAAGGACGTTTTTGCAAATGTTCCTGTGGGTCGTATTTGAAGGTACGGACAAAGGACATATGAGGTTGAAGCTTTATTTTATTTATTTTATTTATTTATTTATTTTGGGGGATGACAGCCTCTCCAAAACCCAAAGATGTTTAGTTTATTATGATATAGACAGAGAAAAAGCAGGAAATCTCTATATTTATAACAGTAAAGTTTTTGCCTTAAAAATTACTTTAATTATTGATAATCAAAATAGTTGGAGATTATCTTCCTTGTTGGTCGACTAATCGTTGCAGCTCTAAAGACAGGATGAGAAACCCCTTGGACTGCAGAGAAAAGGCTCGTGAAACCAATACAAGTAGTAAAAATTAACTGTCTTGATACAAAAATACAAAACTGGACCATTGATTCAACACAGAATTAACATCAAGTTGTGTAAAGTTTTCCTTTTATAGCATATATAGACACAAATAGTGAGTCTGCATTATCCTGCTGTCTTGTTCTGGGTGTCTCCTGCTTGAAAAGACCACCTGGGTGAGGAGATCGAATCCCAGAGGAAGCCCTTAGACACCAGCAGGTGGTGATTCTCCCTGTTGACAAAATGACCAGAAAAGACACTAAATGACCAAAAAAAGACAAAATGACCAGAGAAAAGACACAAATTGACCAAAAAAGACACAAAATGTAAGAAAAAAACCCCAAAATGCACAAAAAAGACACAAATTGACCACAAAATGATCAAAAAAAGACACAAAATGACCTAAAAGGACACAAAATGGCCAAAAAAGACACAAAATGACCAAAAAAGACACGAATGGACCACAAAATGATCAAAAAAGACACAAAATGGCCAAAGAAAAGACACAAATTGACCAAAAAAAGAAACAAAATGACCAAAAAGACACAAAATGACCAAAAAAAGAAACAAAATAACCTAAAAAAGAAAAAAAATACCAAAAAAGACACAAAATGACCAAAAAAAGGAAACAAAATGATCAAAAAAGACAAAAAATGACCACAAAATGATAAAAAAAAAGGCACAAAATGACAGAAAAAAGACAAAATGATTAAAAAAAAAAGATACAAAATGACTAAAAAAACCCCACCAAATGACCCCAAAAAATCATTAAGTGATCAAAAAGACTAAAACACATTAACACATGAACACTTTAACACAGAGCTGACTTCCAAAATGATTTGGCGACCCCCAGAAATCATCTCGCGACCCCAATTGGGGTCCCGACCCCAAGGTTGAGAACAGCTGGCTTAGAAGATATACTGGTTCTCATAGACTTTATATGGCTGCCATCTCCGATCTGCAATCTTGATGAAGTGGCTCCAACCAGAAATGTAAACCTATAGTGATAGAGAGCATGTGGAAAAAATGTGGTGCTTTTGTCCGACGTGTCCCCTTTCTTCTTAAATCTGGTCCTAAGCCGCCGGACTGATTATCCTGCTGTCTTGTTCTGGGTGTCTCCTGCTTGAAAAGACCACCTGGGTGAGGGGATGGAGTCCCAGAGGAAGCTCTTAGACAGCAGCAGGTGGTGATTCTCCCTGTTGACCTGCTCCCAGGAGGCAGCAGAGGAAGGTGTGTCTGCTGTCAGTTGTGTTGCAGCTTAACCAGATAACAATACTTCACATCTTCATCTGTTTTTATTACATTAGGCTCAAACTAAAGTGCAACTCATGTGGTCACAACTATTCTCCTGCTTTGTCTTTCCTAATGAGGTTGTGGGAGGATTAGAGTTGCTGCCATTTCATTTGCTTTTGTCGTTCCATCTGAATTTGTAGCATATTGTGTCAGTCCGACATCAGACAACACTGAGTCTCCTGGGAGACTTGCTTACAGTAAAGAGCAGCTCTGACAGGCTCATCTGTCCCACAGACCTAATTGTCTGCAGGCATGGATGAAGATACAGCGTCTCTCTGCTATGCTGTAAAGGTCAGATTGTAAATAGACTGTAGAGTTGATCCAAGGGGGAGACAATTGTGTTTAGTTTTTTTGTGATTGACAGCTCTGTAAGACAGGAGGTCCTGTATTCATTAGAAGAGAAGTGAAGTGAAGCCGTCCTCTGCAGAGTTAACTCTATGGAGTCCTCACCTATAGCAGTAGTTCTCAACCTTTTTGAGTCGCGACCCCCAATTTAACATGCATGTTGTCCGCGACCCCCGCTCACTGAACACAATCTCACACGCACAGTTCAGATCACCCAAAACAGAAACAAAATGACCAAAAAAGGAAACAAAATGACCAAAAAAGACACAAATTGACCACAAAATGATCAAAAAAAGACACAAACTGATCAAAAAAAGACGCAAAATGACCAAAAAAAGACAGAAAATGACCAAAAAAGACAGAAAATTATCAAAAAAAGACACAAAATGACCAAAAAAGACAGAAAATGACCAAAAAAAGACAGAAAATGACCAGAAAAGACAGAAAATGACCAAAAAAGTAAACAAAATGACCAAAAAAGGAAACAAAATGACCAGAAAAGACACAAAATGACCAAAAAAGGAAATAAAATGACCAAAAAAGACACAAACTGACCACAAAATGATCAAAAAAAGACACAAACTGATCAAAAAAAGACACAAAATGACCAAAAAAGACAGAAAATGACAAAAAAAAGACAGAAAATGACCAAAAAAGGAAACAAAATGACCAAAAAAGACACAAAATGACCAGAAAAGACACAAAATGACCAAAAAAGGAAATAAAATGTCCAAAAAAGACACAAAATGATCAACAAAAGACACAAAATGGCCTAAAAAGGAAATAAAATGTCCAAAAAAGACACAAAATGATCAACAAAAGACACAAAATGGCCTAAAAAGACACAGAATGTCCAAAAAAGACATCAAGTGTCCAAAAACACATTAACACATGAACCCTTTAACACAGTGGAGACAGAGCTGACCTGATAATCAATATTTTTTTATTCTGACTTACTGGATCAACATTTTGAACCAAAAAGAAACAAAGAAAAACCAACATAAATGTGATCTTGTGATTGTGTGTGATCCTGTCATCAACTCTGGTTTTTATTCTAGTGGGACTCTGTTTGATTTGTGTCTTGTGTGTTTAGTGTCATTTTGTGTCTTTTTTTTAGTAATTTTGTGTCTTTTTTTAGTAATTTTGTGTCTTTTTTTAGTAATTTTGTGTCTTTTTTTTGTAATTTTGTGTCTTTTTTTTAGTAATTTTGTGTCTTTTTTAGTCTTTTTTTGTCTTTTTTTAGGTCATTTTGTGTCTTTTTTTTTGTAATTTTGTGTAATTTTTTGGTCATTTTGTGTCTTTTTTTAGTCCTTTAGTCCAACATAAAATGGATGTTTGACTCAAGTTATTGACTTGCACTAAGGAATAATAATAATAATAATAATAATAACCATTAATGGAAGTCTACGGCACAAAGGAATAAACTGAAAACAGGAAATTGTTGTTAGGAGCGTCAGTTTATTGTTGGTTTTGGTCTTTTCATAGTATTTGTTTACAAAAGAAATCTGACGAGCCTTATCCTTTTTAAGAATGCAACTTCCTGCTCTTTGAATTTTTAACAAAACATGACAATTTAAAATCATCTGTATAGTGAGGACTTTTCATAGCAGCCGAATGTCCAAAAGCAACGTTCTGTGAAGGTGGCAGCTCATAATAAAGGCTGATGAATCCATAGTCTCTTTATAGTGGAATGAAACACGTATGTTTTCTTTGGGGACAGGAAGGAAGAGGACAGATGGATCCGTCTCACACCAGTCAACTGAATCACTAAATCATTTCTTACTCAGGGCTTTTGTCCTGCCGGAAACACTATTGAGCCGCACAGAAAGTAAGCTGATTTCACTAAAGAGGCAGCTAAAGAAAACATAATGGTGTGGTGATTGTGGTGTGGGTGGCTTCCTTATTGTTTACTACAGCAGCAACACACAGGCTAGTCAAACAGACACACACATCCTATCTTTGTGAGGACCCTCATTGGAATAATTCATTCCTAACCCTTAACTAACCTTCACCATCACATCTAAACGCCCAACCCGAACCCGAACATAAACCTAGTTGTAACCTTTAACCCTAAAACAAAGTCTGAAGTCTCAAAAAAGGCTTTAACCTCCTGTCACCCTGCGTCCTCATATGTGGACATTTCATTTTAGGTTTTCTGGACCTTAACCCATAAGAACCTATGGTGACACGCGTGTAACAAACACTTTCTTCTAGAATCTCCCTTATTCAGCTTTTTGCTTCACCTTAACTCATTAAGTCCCTGTTTTGAAAGAAAAAAAAAGATTCAAAATCACATTTTATGTTGGACTAAAGGACTAAAAAAAGACACAAAATGACTAAAAAAAGACTCAAAATGACTAAAAAAAAGACAAAAAATGAAAAAAAAAAGACACAAAATGACCAAAAAAAAGACACAAAATGACCAAAAAAGACACCAAAAGACACAAAATGACTAAAAAAAGACACAAAATGACAAAAAAGACACCAAAAGACACAAAATGACTAAAAAAAGACACAAAATGACTAAAAAAGACACCTAAAGACACAAAATGACTAAAAAAAAGACACAAAATGACCAAAAAAGACACCAAAAGACACAAAATGACTAAAAAAAGACACAAAATGACCAAAAAGACACCTAAAGACACAAAATGACTAAAAAAAGACACAAAATGACAAAAAAAAAGACACAAAATGACACAAAATGACTTACAAAGGCATGAAAAGAGTTCAAAAATGGACAAAATATTTTTAGGTTTTCTGGACCTTAACCCATAAGAACCTATGGTGACACGCGTGTAACAAACACTTTAAATCTTCTAGAATCTCCCATATTCAGCTTTATGCTTCACCTTAGCTCATTAAGTCCCTAAGAGACACATACTGTGTGACTGGAAACAGAAATGAGTAAAAGTAGCTCATTTTAAAAAGCGTATTTTTTGTTACTAGGCTGAGTTTAAACCAATTTAATAATTCTAATCCGTTAATAGTTGTGTCCTGTGTTGCATTTAACTTGTTCTGACCATATTTCCTGAAAAAATTAAAGTCACAATTTTGATAAATGTTATGGAGATGCAAAATAAAAAGGCAAGATTGTGTCTCTGTAAGCAGAAAATGTGTCTAGTTTTTTTCTATTTTAAAATAAAAAATACCATAAACATAAATACCATAAAAGCCCATTGTAACATATACGTCCCATCACAGATTTTTGACATTTAGGGGTAGTATTTTTTTTTTTTAAACATCAAAAATGTGTTCTAGGTGGTCCACTTATAGAACACATCCTTTAAGGAGAACTGGCTCTGGGTTCTTATGGGTTAATACTTAGTTCTGCTGATCAGATTTTATGGTTAAAACTTGTTGATTTGTGCTTAATAATGTTTGTAGTTTTATATTCTGTGCAATTTTGACTATTTTTAGCATTAGCAACAAGCTACGACACTGCTAATCAGGAAGTACTCATTTGAGAACGAATAGACTTTTACTATCGTTCTTTAAATGAGAGGGTGTAAATGTAAGAAAATAAACAGTTTAATACGCTGGTGAATTAATTGTGTTATACAGTAAAATTAACCCTTTAAAAAAAAACACAAAAAAAAACTACTTCCTGTTCAAAGACAATGCTAAGTTTTTGTACTGATCAGATCCTACTGATCCAAAATATCTAGGAGAAACTAACAACACATGCCAAACAAAAGCTTGAGTCCGGCTGAAATGTCCTCACTTCACAAAAATGTCCTCACTATGTTGGTTAAAAACATGTTCCGGTCCTCACTATGTGGGAAGTACAAGAACACACACACACACAGACACACACACACGCAGTTTGATGAGACCGAGGTTGTGAATGAGATAGGATTTTTCCCTAAATAACACACAGATCAATCTATTGGTTCAAACTGGAGCGGAAAATGAATGAAGTGTGTTGTTTACTGTGTTGTTTACTGGTAGCTGACCTATTCCCCTGTCTGTCCATGATGCAGTTATTCCCATGAGGAAAAAAGTTCAAACGTCACATTAAGGATAAATCCTGATTCTGTCAAAAAAGACCTTTTAGTATTCGAACCATGTTTTGCTGCCTCCACTTTTTCCTCCTGCTTGCAAACCGCAGGGATCTTCATTTCTCTTCTTAAAATCAGTTAGTTTGATGCATGGAGGTGAATGAGGGCTGTGAGGTGAAGGCCACAGGGCAGGACGGCTGGTCCCTGAAGGTTATGTGACTTCACAGATAATAGCTTTGTGATCGGGTCCAGTGCTCAAAGAACAGAAACTTCCAAGAGTTTCATTAAGGCCACGCTCCACACACGACCACTGAGATTGATTCTCAAAACTCTGATGGACTTCTGAGCAAAACAATTGAAGTGTTGCAGAGTTGAGATGATAGTTTTCAATGTAATTATTGTCTGCGAATGAGTAAAAATAGAGAAATTACTAAAACAGAAATTGAGTCTTTACTAGGCTTGGGCAGTATCTGTTTCTTCTTCATACCATCAGGCCTTCCGGACATTAACCCTCTATGGTACGGTGTTGCCCTCAGGCAACATATCAATTTTTGCATGTTTTTGAGTGATGCGATACTTTAAAAAGAGGGAAGAGTCTAGGGAACCAATAGCAATGCTTTAATCTGTCACATGACCTCCAGGCGGCCATATTGAAAACCTATTTTGCAGACTTTTCCAAAGGAAACAGCTTTGCCATTTCGCGCGACAAAAAATCGCTTAAAACGTCATTTCCTGGCCCTTTTCCATCTGGAAAAAATATATTCCTACTGATAGGTGAGTAATCCTTCATTTCTGATAGTTTCATACACTTAGACTGTTAATTTCATTCATTCCAATGGGTCGTTGGTTCAATGGTTCAATGTTTCCTACAGGCAACATTCAGACAAGAAACCAGTTAAAAAAGTTCCTTTTATAATGTTTTTAAATTTAAAATGTTATGTATTGTTCCATGTTGAAGCTACTGAATCTTTTACACGTGTTTATTAGGTAAATTATGTTAATATTACTTGTGGTACAATGTTGCCTACGGGCAACAAACCCCAAAAACTTCCAAAGAAAAAAAGAATTATAAAATTTCTTCAGATTATGTTTATTTAGTCTATTTTGAGACAAAAAAAAACTAACTTTTTCCTAACTGGCATCATAATGCGGGCCATAGAGGGTTAAACAGGATGTGACAGAATAGTGTTTGGGAGTATTTCGGGTTCAGAGCCACAAAAACAACACACAAACAGAGACATTTTCCTGTTGCAAATACTGTTCACTACAATTCAAAAAATCCAATATCTTTATGCCAGATCAATAAATAGACTGAAAGAGCAGCAGCTATATTTTTCATGGTATTGAAAATTATTGCTACCTTTGATTGACAGGTCACTGACAAGGCGAGCCGTCACCAGGAGAGAAGCAGAGCAATGCGTATCCACGGCAACGAGTCAATAAAGTTATATATAACGTTATATAGATAGAAAAGAGGACGTTTAGCAGTTTGGTCTCATAACTTTGACCCTTTCACTGTATTTTCACTTAATGACAGTTTATTGGAACGTTTTGTTCATTAAATGTCTTGTTCAGTGTTTGGTTGGACTAACAGACGCTCCAAGGAGTCGCTGCTCAGTTTTCTGAGGTAAGAAAGATACATTTTGTTCTTGTTTTCTGCTAGCCAAAACTAACATCCCAGGTAGTGCTAACATGAATTATCAGCAGCTTCTCTCAGTCAGGTTGAGGTGTAGAGAGGCTGTAGTCAGTGATCAGATCCCTCTCCTCCTCCACAGTCCAGATATGGTCTGCTTCCTGTATCGGAAACAAGATGGAGACCAGTGGAACGCTGAACTGATGCTTCCAATGGGCCACAAACCAATGGGTGACGTCACGGTGACTACGTCCATTATTTATATACAGTCTATCTATATACAGTCTATGGTCAGTCTCCTTAGACCCCCATGTTGAAATGCCTGAACATTAAACAGCCTGGTCCAAAAATACTTTTGATCTTAATTTAGGGTGACCATATTTTGATTTCCAAAAAAAAGGACAATCGGCACGGCTAATTCAGACAGGCTTCTCGGAGGTTGATGAACATGCTTTATTATGCTTCAATGGTGCAAAATTAACTTCTGTAATAAAATAAAATGAAATCTGTAAAAACTTGTAACAAAATAATAGCTCTCGTAGACTCTTTTCAAATAAATGAATAAATAATATAAATAAATAATAGAAGAGTCTCACAAAGATACTAACTTAACAAACAAAAAGATCTATACTTTTCATCTTTAGTTGTCTTTGAGCTTTGAGATCTCCAGCACCTTTATTAGACACTGAGACATTAATGTGCCAGCTTTGCACACGGTGCACTCCGCCTCCACCTGTCCCGACCGGGACGCTACGTCGAAATTTTTTTTTGCAGTTTATCTGTGAAGCTGCACTTACGCTTCGGCATTTCCCGTGAAATGCTGCTCCGCGGTTCGATCTGCCCTCTGTCTGCTCTGCTCTCTATCTCTCTCTGTGTGTGCGGCGCTGACCCGCCCACAAGGCAGCCTCTTGGTAATTACGCTTCGGCATTTACGTGCACGTGTACTGGTCCTATGAAAAACAGTGAACACCGGACATTTTCGTGAATTTATAAAACCCGGCCGGACGCCCCGGACAGGACGTAAAAAGTGGACCTGTCCGGGCAAAAGAGGACGCTTAGTCACCCTATCTTGATTGCCAATTTCCCCGTTCCCCGTAGTTTACTTATTTAACAGAGAGGAAAGTTAGAGTTGTGATGCTGTTGTTGTGTGACCAGTCTGAAGCCCCCTGCTTCCTCCTCTGGCTCCCTGGCCTCATGTCTGTTTCCTGTCAGACACCCTGTCACCGTCCTGCAGCTCGCCACGCTGCCAGCCGGACGCCGCCTGCTGCCACGGTGACGAGAAACAACCAGGCTGACAGTCCTGCTGACTCACCAGCCCCAAACGGTCCTCTGAAGACACTTTAGCTCTCAATGAACAGCTCGTACACCATCAACAGCACAAACAGGAACAAACCCAGATTTAGAGACGGCAGAAAGTTTGTGTTTTATTTGCCCAACGATACATATTCACCCACTTCATATGCACTCAGGACACAAAGATTTGGTGTTATTCTATTTGACCTCATTAAAATTGTCTGGAATTGAGTTTGCACTGTAAAAACAAACCTGTTGTTTTTACGGTAAAAACCAGCAGCTGTGGTTGCCAGAACTTTACCGTAATAAATACGGTGCAACTTTTTGTAATATTACAGTAAAATTGTATTACCACTGTTGATTTCCCGTTTAAGATGCCATTTTAGTCCATATTTTAGAGTAAAAATAAAAGTTTTTTCATCAAAAGAAACGCTGCTCTGCCATATAATTGACAAGAAATACTTTATAAATGCCAGATTTTACCATTAAATATTACAGTATATTTCTGTTGGAGATATGGTGTTTAGTACATTTAACAGTGAAAAAAAGTATTTTTTTACAAAAACGGCTTGTATATATATTACAGTATATGTTTTGCACGACAAACATGGTGCCAGTGTATTTTACAGTATTTTTTTTTTGTAAAAAAAAACTGTTTTGGCTGATATATACATTTACGATGTTTCATTGTTACTGAAACTAAATTAACCCATTTATCATTTTATGGTCTTTTACTGTCATGGTTTAATAGTTTTTCACCGTAAAATCGACAGACATTTTTTACAGTGTGTTAAATCTGGGATTTAACATACTCATGGCTTGCAAAACTTCTCATCATATGCTTTTAAATATATTTTTTATTTTTTTCTGTAGCTATTATAATTTCTGTATTTAATCAACTATAAGGAACTTTAATTGTGTGTTGATTTTGGCTTCCCCTGTGGACAAAAGCAGTTCTGAGCATCAGCACCTCGAGGTGTTTGAACCAGTTAATAAACTCTTTGTGGTACATTTAACCCTATAAAGCCAAGTGTATCATATTAGATACAGTAATTTTTGAGACCTCTACATCATCAAAAACCTGATGTATAATGTGTTGAAGATAAACAAACTGAACAACAAATTGCACAAAAATACCGGATGTAGCAAAAATGATATGCAGGTTCCACGAGTGGATCAGTCATTGCTGCATTAAAAAACTTCATATCAGCAGATGTATGATGTTGTGTTATATGGAAAAAATATGTATTTTGCATGTTTGAGGAAAAAGGAAAAGTAAAAAATGTTGTTGTTTGATGTTTTTGTTAGTTCAAGAAAAACAAACTGTGAGCAACAAATTGCACAAAAAGACCTGATGTATCAAATATGATACAAATTAGAATTCATATATGCAATTTATTTATTTTTTAAAATTCGTCAGCAAGTTAATAAGCACTCGGTTTTAAAAAAAATTGAATTTTCTGGCAATTATTTCATGGTTCAGGCTTTATAGGGTTAAATAATAACACATTTCCTTTTTGCTGGTGTTTTAGTTTGTAGTGTAGAATAATCAAAGTGTTTCCTGTCCTCTATCCTAGAAACATACAAAGTGAATGCGTCATGGACATTGATTTGATCAAACACACACGCAGCAGGTGTGTTGGTAGGTCTGGCAGCAGGTGCAGGTGTAACTGAGTTTTTGTATGGGCTCATGTGAACAGCTGGCTGCAGCACAGATTACAGTGAGATGCTCGCCATGACAGACACGCCGCGCAGAATAAAAGATCCTGATTGTGTGCCTCCGTGCAGATAGAATCCCTTACTGGATATTTGAAAGGGTCCATGCAAAACACACTTCTTTATCGTGTATTTGAATCCTGTCTTTGGTATCACTTTACAATAACCAACTAAATAATGTTTATCCCTATAAAGCCAAGTGTATCATATTAGATACAGTAATTTTTGAGACCTCTACATCATCAAAAACCTGATGTATACATGTGTTGAAGATAAACAAACTGAGCAACAAATTGCACAAAAATACCGGATGTAGCAAAAATGATATGCAGGTTCCACGAATGGATCAGTCATTGCTGCATTAAAAAACTTCATATCAGCAGATGTATGATGTTGTGTTATATGGAAAAAATATGTATTTTGCATGTTTGAGGAAAAAGGAAAAGTCAAAGTCTTAATAGGTTAAAAATGTTAGGGTTTATATGTTTTTGTTAGTTCGAGAAAAACAAACTGTGAGCAACAAAATGCACAAAAAGACCTGATGTATCAAATATGATACAAATTAGAATTCATATATGCAATTTATTTATTTCTTAGAATTCGTCAGCAGGTTAATAAGCACTCAGTTTTTACAAAAATTGAATTTTCTGGCAATTATTTCATGGTTCAGGCTTTATAGGGTTATAGATGGTTTATAAACCAATTATTAACATTAACAAAGTGCTATACATATTTAATCAGTAACACTTTACAATTACCATCATTTATAGATGGTAAATAGACCATTTATAGATGGTAAACAGATAGTCTATTAATGTTTAATCATCATTTTTAAACCATATATAGGCCATTTAGAATGGTGAATAGAAAATGTAGTAATGTTGAACTATAATTTATAAATGCCAAATAGATTACTTTACCATAAACAAACATAATTATTAGTTTATTAATAGCTTTACACATATTATAACATTTTTAACACCATATTAAGTATGTAAATGATTTCAAAATTATTCTTATACCTTTAAGAAATAGCTTGAAACCATTTAAAGATTAAATATGTATAGAATTTTGTAAATGGTTAATAACTGGTTTATAAACCATCTATAAACATCACTTGGATGGTTATTGTAAAGTGTTACTATTTAATCTTTAAAAAAATTCAACCAATTTCTTAAAGTTATATGGATCATTTCAAAAAGCATTAATATGCTCAATATGGTGTTAAAAATGTTAAAATGAGTGCAACTAAAACTATTAATGAACTATTAATTATAATTCAATCGTTTGTTAATGGTAAAGTAACTATAAACTTACATTAATATTCCATCTATTTGTCATTTATAAATGATGTAGTTAGTTAAACATTAATAAGTTATGTATTTACAATTCTAAATGGTTTATATACGGTTTATAAATGATGATTAAACATTCACAAACTATCTGTTTACCATTTATAAATGATGGTTATTGTAAAGTGTTACCCTGTCTTTTTGAGTCATTTTCTCACACATGACAAGAATGAATAATTTATGGGTAACACTTTACAATAACCATCATTAATAGATGGTAAATAGACCATTTATAAATGGTAAACAGATAGTTTATTAAAGTTTAATCATCATTTATAAACCGTATATAGGCCATTTAGAATGGTAAATAGAAAATGTATTATCTTGAACTATAATTTATAAATGAAAAATATATGATATATTAATGTAAGTTGTTACTTTACCATTAACAGACAATTACATTATAATTATTAGTTTATTAATAGTTATTCTCTATTCTCTTATTTCAAAAATGATTCATACACTTTTAAGAAATTGTTTGAAAACATTTTAAATATGTATAGCACTTTGTAAATGGTTAATAATTGGTTTATAAACCATCTATAAACATCACTTAGATGGTTATTGTAAAGTGTTACCAATTTATGTATTTATGTATTAGTTTACATGTGTGTGTGTGTGCGTTTCTGCTGTTTAAAGTCTTCCCTGTGGATGGAATGGTGACTTTAATTAACTGTCAGCCCTTTGGTCTTATCGAGGCTGCAGGAGGAAGTTGTGTTTTTTTGCCGTGATGTAACATAGTGCATGCATAGTTTATCCATAAATCTGTGATTATGAGTATCGGCTCTATCAGCAGCACGCTTCCCGTTCAGTGATCTTGAGCTCTTTTGAAGAAAGTTTCCCTTTTATAATGCATGATCAGTAATTGAGGGTCTTCACTGTAAGGTGACTAATAATTAACAGGGTTAGCTGAAGGCTTCTGCCTCCCACATATGGCTTTACATTAACTACAGAGGGAGAAAGAAAGAAAGAAAGAAAGAAAGAAAGGCCCGGCAGAGGCTCGTATTGTTTGGAAGCAACAGTATGACATCTGTAGGAGAGAATTAAAGAGATAAAGATAGCAAGGGGCTGTTGTTCCGTGTGTGTGTGTGTGTGTGTGTGTGTGTGTGTGTGTGTGTGTGTGTGTGTGTGTGGCGGGCTGTAATAGAGAGCAGAGAGCATTAGGCACACTCAACACTGAGGCAGCAGGAACTTGCAGCAGAACTCCACAGAGTCCTCTCCATCTATAATCAGCGGAGTGAGAGGGGAGTCACACCTTCTTTTACATCCACACAAACAATCCTGCTCCTCTGTCCTCTCTCATGCACAGACCGCTCGGCAAGCTGATTATTATCATTTTTTTTAATGTAGTGCAGGTCATTACAATGTGCCTTACATTAAAATACATGCAGCAACAAGAAACGTGCAGAAGAATTTCAGAAAAAGCAATAACGAGCAGGAAATGTAATGTGCAGGGAAATTCTTTTATGCATGGTGATATTTTTCTCCCATTTATTGTTTTTCATTTATTGTTTATTTGTAGGACACCTTTGTTACTTATAATGAAATTATGAAGCATTGGACAAACCAGAGATGGATGTATTTTTGATATACTGTCTGTTTCACAATAAAAATATTTTTAGGTGCTCCATATATGGTTCTCTTGCAAAGTTTGAGAAAACTTGGGGTCCGTTTTTTGCACATGTTGAGGTATTGATTTTTACGGCTTTTTATTCCTGAGTAACCACCCTGATTGTCTACTAGTTGTGAGTTTTTCTTGTGTGATTTTGTAGCATCCTGGGAATGTTTTTTATTTATCTCTGCTTAAGTGAACATCTTATTAGACTTTTATTTAGCAGTGGGTGACCTGTTTGTGTTTTTGTTTTGTTCTGTGTATTTGTTGTTCGCTTCCATTTTTATTTATTTATTTTATTTTATTATTTTATATTTTATGTATTATTTTTATTATTATTATTATTTTACTTATTATTTACTTACACTTGACACTGTTTTGACTCTCGTAATGTCATCTCTTGATTTTGTTATGTCACTGAAAAATCAATAAACAAATGTTTAAAAAAAAAAAAATTTTAAACTTTTATGCATGGTGAGGCCAATTAGGCAGCAACTAGCTCCAAAAATGGAGACACTCTAAGAAATAAAATCCTGTTACAAATGGCTGTTGTTGCCTCTCCAGATGCACACATCTGTCTGCAGTAACAGCGTTCACATACGACTCATGTGAGCGTGATCTCCCAAACTCGCTCCAACATGACGTCTCCCAAACTTCACATTTAACAATAAGCCCTCCATTCTTTGGTCCTCTCTCTTTCCATGCCGCCTCTTCTTCTCATCTAACTCTTCACCACTTGCTGACTCTTATATAAGGAGAAATGTCCCTCAGTAATATTAGCTGCTGTCTCTCTGTCTGTCCGCTGGTCTCAGCAGGGTTTTCTCTATTAAGGGATTCATCGCCGTGCCGCTGGTTGTCCCCAGCCTCCCTTAAGGAGCCAATTCATGAATAATGAATAGAACTGGCAAATGATAACAAGATTGCTCATTTTGTTGCACAGTAGTGTGTGTGTGTGTGTGTGTGTGCGGGAGAAAGATTACCAATTACCTGAGCTGTATTTACCACAAATACCACAATTTTGTGTCAAAGAGCGGCTAAAATGTGTGATGTAATCAACTGATTTAACTGCTAATTTGCAAATAAGAGGGGATGTGTTTATCCTCAAGTAATTATGTACTTCTGATATTTTTCTTTCCTGTCTTAACGTCCATTTCAAACCAAAGTTAAATGTCCCACTGGCCTACCTGAACTTCTCTTTATCCGTGTACTACAGTTACCCCGGGCTCTATAGGGACGGTCTAGGGGGAAGTTTTCATTTGTTTGTCTTCTACTCATGACCTCCCATCGTCTTCAGAGGACAACTTTTTTGGCATGTATTACTTCACTAAAGAGAAGAAAGAACAATGAGGAAAAAGATGCAAGACATGCACAAATTGCAAGAAAATAATCTACAATTCAAGAAAAAAATATCCCTATAAAAGCCAAAGCAGTAATTATTAGGGATGTACGATATTGGATTTTTTTGCCGATATCCGATATGCAGATTTTTTACTCATTTAGCCGATTACCGATACCGATATTTTTTTCCCGCACAACTAATATCCACAATCAGGGCAAATTTGACCAATTTCCCAATTGACATAATAAGTAAACATCACCTGTGTTCACTGAACATGTGAAAAGTGTAACTGTACAGTAATTAAACCCAAATTGAATAAAACTACATGAACAGTCTTACAGACTGCTGCTTAAATTCAAATTTGACTTAAAACAAGAGCTCAATATGTGACGACTCAATCTGCAAACAAAAACACAAAAAGTACAAAAAATATAAGCAGCTTCAGTCCCTAATCAGAACATAAATAAATAGGTGTTCTCAGTCTACACTGCATAATTCTCTGAGCTACAAACAAGATGAACAGAGCGGTGATGTGCACTTCATTATTTAATCAGTTAATAATATCGGCGGATATCGGCGTGTTGGCTGATGCACTGAAAAAAAGCCAACTTGTATTTTTTGGCCTAAAACAGTGATTTAAGTTGGTAAAACTTGGAAATATAAATTATTGACATTTAGGGCAATAATGTAAGTTAGCACAACAAAGGAAGCCAGTTGTCTGCTCAAAAACAAGTTGGTGAGTTGTTGTTACTTATATCTTTAAGTTGGGGTTCACAACAAGGGACAATAGTTCTGATAACTCTTATTTCTTTGTTGGGAAATGCGGTCATTAGCGAAAGCTGGCAGCTAACGGATGCTAGCGGCTAACTGATGCTAGCGGCGCTGCTTGTTACAGCTACAAGAGTAGCCATTAGCGTATCAATGCTAACTCAAAATTGTGGTCACAACATTAGCTGACATTTCATAGCGGCGTTACAATCGTGCCAGAGAAATTCAGAGTTGAGCAAACTCAAAAACAAAACTTAAAATATTTAGTTTAATTGTCCAACTTGAAATTTTATCGAAGTTTGTTGCCTTGAAATTTTGAGTTCACCCAACTTTTCTTTATTTGCAGTGTGTCCGATAGTTAATTTTCAAGCCAATATCGGCCGATACCAATAACAGGCCGATAATATCGTGCATCCCTAGTAATTATGTATTTAACTGATGAATTGTGGTGTCAAATTCAGAAAATCTGACAACTGAGATGAAACGTGTACAATAAAGTCTTAGTTTAATGCCTTTTTAACTCACACATGTCCATGTCTGACATTATTCCACTGTAAAAATAACCATAAATGGGCAAATGGCCGAGTTGCAAGAAGTTAGTTTCCATTATATTCTGTCCAAATCGGTCTAGCTTGTGACTTTGTGGTGATTCACAATTTTCTCATCTGGTCGTAGTCAAGTCAAGCAAAGTTGGTGAAAGGTTAACCCTCTATGGTCCGCATTATGATGCCTGTTAAGAAAAAATGTTTGGAGTGCTTTTTTGTCTTAAAATACACAAAACAAACATAACCTGAAGAAATTTTATAATTCTTGTTTCTGTGGAAGTTTTTGGGGTTTGTTAGCCTGTAGGCAACATTGTAGCATAACGGTGCACAAGTGAAAAAAAAATATTTTAACATAATTTATTTAATAAACATGTGTAAAAGATTCAGTAGCTTCAACAGGGTACAATACATAACATTTTAAATTTAAAAACATTATAAAAGGAACTTTTTTAGCCGGTTTCTTGTCTGAATGTTGCCTGCAGGAAACATTGTACCAACGACCCATTAAAATGAATGTCTTGAACAGTCTAAGTGTATGAAACTATCAAAAATGAAGGTTTACTCACCTATAAGTAGAAATATATATTTTTCCAGATGGAAAAGGGGCCAGGAAATGACGTTTTGAGTGATTTTTTTTTGTGGCGCAAAATGGCAAAGTTGTTTCCCTTGGAAAAATCTGCAAAATAGGGTTTCAATATGGCCGCCTGGGTTCCCTATACTCTTCCCTCTTTTTTAAAGTACCACATCACTCAAAAACATGCATTGTAGAAATTTGACAGGCCAAAAATGGGGCAACACCGTACCATAGAGGGTTAAGCTATAGAAGGTATAATGTTTATGAAGTCCATCATGTTATAGTGTGCTAACCAAGGTTATTATAGTTAACGAAAACTAACAAAATAACGAAAACTAAAATTGAAAAAACATTTTCGTTAACTGAAATAAAAATAAAAACAAGAGTTTTTAAAAAAACGATAACTAACTGAAACTGTATTGTGTGGTTACAAAACTAACTAAAACTAACTAAAATTATAGTGAAAATGTCCTTAGTTTTTGTTTTTGTCAACTTTTTTCATTCATAATTCAGTGTTTCTATTTGAACATGCAACACATGGTGAATATGTTTACTGAGACTGGGATGTTTACACTAGAACCAAAATACAAAACAGTTAATAACCTTATTGGGGCTGAGATGATAAACCAAAGGAAATGAAGACACATACCCATTACAAAAAAACTAAAACTAATAAAAACTAAACTAAAACTAAGCATTTTCAAAAACTAAAAACTAAACTAAAACTAGAAAACTCACTCTAAAAACTAACTAAAACTAACTGAATTTGAAAACAAAAATTCACAACGAAATTAAAACTAAAACTAATGAAAAATCCAAAACTATTATAACCTTGCTGCTAACACTGATATTTAACAAGCAGTTACAAACAAAGTATATAACTCAGGCTGAGGGGAATGTTGTGTGCTGCCTGTACCCAGTTCCCTGGCAATCCATTAAATAGTTGCTGAGTCATTTCACTTAAAGGAAACAGCTGCTTAATTCAACATCCATCCATTCAAAGTGTGGAGAAAGTCAGAGAGGTGGGGCTCTATAGGCAGGATGCCAGCTCTGCACTGTGAGACAGGTAGATCTAGATGGATGGTCCTCTGCTCCTGAAGCCATCTCACGCTTCAGTAACAGTTCTCACTCTGAGCTTTGTTCGGCCTTGTCTTATGATGGTCAATGTGCTGCTGCAGGGGCTATAAAAGTTGTCTATAAGAGTGACTTTTTGATGCAAACCTCTCCTCTTTGATGAGAGTCCTGGGCTGACGAGAGCTAACTGATAGCCACAGTGTTTGTAGTGTCTGTGTCTCCACCAAGGTTATAATAGTTTTGGATTTTTCATTAGTTTTAGTTTTAATTTCGTTGTGAATTTTTGTTTTCAAATTCAGTTAGTTTTAGTTAGTTTTTAGAGTGAGTTTTCTAGTTTTAGTTGGATGAGGCAATACCAAATTATTATATTATTATTGTAAATTAATGACATTGATGTGTTTTTTATTTGAAATTTGATTTTGCATGTCTGCACTATTTAGTTATATATTGTATGTTTATAAGCGTTGCTGGTTCCATATTTAATGTTAAAGCAAAACATGTTTGGTATATATTAAAAGGTTTATTTGTTCAATGTTGGCCCACGATTTTATTCAAGTTTTACATTTTGGCCCATTGTGTATTTGAGTTTTAAGGATTAGTGGCTCTGGGATCTTATGGGTTAACTGAACATACACATGCATGTAAGCACAGACCTGCTGATGGTGGAGCCTCGAACGCTCTTCCTCTTTAATTGACCCGTAATGAGGCGGTGAATCTGTTAGGCTGCTGTCACGGGGAAGGTCAGACGTGTCTATCTACACACACACATGTGTGTTTGTTGTGTGTGCTTCTCTGTGTGCAAACTGCTCAATCTCAAAGTCTCAGCATTGATTAAGTTCTGAATATAAAGACTCCACCATCCCGATGTGCAGAGAGACTCGGCTCTGAATAAATCAGGCCAAACGAGATTCTTGGAGAAGATATTCACCTCCTGTGAAGTTTTTTTTTTTTTTTTTTTTTCATTGAGACTGAGTGTAAAAATACACAAGCAATCTACAGCCAGACGCCAGCTGTATCAGTTTCATAATGGCATCATAATTTCTGTTTATACATGAATATAAATTTCATTTCTCTCTGAATGCAAATTTGCATCGTAATGTTGTTTGTGCACTCAGCTGGAGTAGCTTAGCTTGTAGAAGCAGTGGTGGAAGTCCTGGTGAATATTCTAATAAAGGTACTAAGTCCTTCTCCTCCAACAGGCTGGGAATGTGGCTTTTAATTGCTCTCACCATTATGTCCTAAAAAGAACTTGCAAGACCTCAGCCGAGAACTTTAATAAGACAGAATATGGCTGGAACCCAAAGTGGCATGTCCTATTAGCACGGTGTAAAGAGAGTGGGGGATCTCAGCTGACTGCAGCGCATTAGCCTCGCCGCCTGTCGCCCAGGCAATCGCCAGAGATTGTAAAGGGGACACGGAGCAGGTATTATCCTACTTCCTGCTCATTTCCTCAGATTGATGAGTTTAATTTAATCAGTGTATGATCTCAATAAGAAACATCACCAGCAAGCTCACAGCTTAGCGTCAGCTTGTGAAAATACTCGTCTGCTGTCGCGTTTTTAGGAAATAAAAATAGATGAATGTAAAAAAAACCAATGTTAAGCTTATCTAAGTAATAGTTTGATTAACCCTTTGATGCACAACATGGTCTAAAGCATGGGTCTCAAACTCGCGGCCCGCGGGCCAATTGCGGCCCTCAAGACGATATTTTGTGGCCCCCACCTTGATATGAAAGTTTAATGTGGAAGGTCCTTTTAATTACTTATTTTGGTAATTTTGTGTCTCTTTTTTTGGTATTTGTGTCTTTTTAAATAATTTTGTGTCTTTTTTTGGTAATTCTGTGTCTTTCTTTGGTCATTTTGTGTCTTTTTTAAATCATTTTGTCTTTTCTTTAATCATTTTGTGGGTTTTTTTGTCATTTTGTGTCTTTTTTTGTGTAATTTTTGGTCTTTTTTAAATTATTTTGTGTCTTTTTTGGTAATTCTATGTATTTTTTCGTCATTTGGTGTCTTTGCGGCCCCCAGGTAATTTGAGTTTGAGACCCCTGGTCTAAAGTGACCCAACAGAGTTTTTATGTTCTATATCTTTGCAATAATTCATCATTCAGTATTCCAGGTTTTCCTCAATTAGTTTGTTTTTGATCATCATACATCTTCATTTTTATGTTTTCCTTTATTCATTTTTAAATAAATTACGTTTTTCTGTCACTACTCTTCTAATACACAACATGGGTGAAAAATGAGCCATATCCATTTTTTTTTAGCTAAGTAGCTTGCTACGCTAACTACTTAGCTAACTTCTTGGCTAAGTAGTTAGCTTAGCAAGCTACTTAGCCAAGTAGTTAGCTATGTAATAATACAAACACTTTTTTTCTTCATAAATTATGAGAAGCAAAATGATCTGTTGTTATCAAAACAAGATATTTAAAGAATACTAAGAATATTCAATCATAAAATAAGTTGATATCAAAAGATAGAGCACAGAAACACACAGCAAGCAATAAATAACATGAAGGGAATGAATGCAGGTCATTTTTGACCCATGTTGTGCATCAAAGGGTTAAAAAAAAGACATGAGCTGATTTGCTTTCTGATTTCTGATGAGAGTATCAGGTTAAATAGTTATATAGCTATGGCAAAAGTTAGCTTAGCTTAGCATAAAGATTGGAAGTCTGGAAACGGCTAGCTTGGCTTATCCAAAGGTAACAAATCAGCCTGTTTTTAAATGTATTTTCTTTCCTACACATTTAACAAATGAAATACATTGTGTTATTTCCATAGACTGTATTTAAATAATGGACCTACACTGCAAAAAAGCCAACTTGTATCTTTTGGCCTAAAACAGTGATTTAAGTTGGTAAAACTTGGAAATATAAATGATTGACATTTAGGGCAATAATGTAAGTTAGCACAACAAAGGAAGCCAGTTGTCTGCTCAAAAACAAGTTGGTGAGTTGTTGTTACTTATATCTTTAAGTTGGGGTTCACAACAAGGGACAATAGTTCTGATAACTCTTATTTCTTTGTTGGGAAATGCAGGAAAGCGGTGAAATTCGGTCATTAGCGAAAGCTAGCGGCTAACTGATGCTAGCGGCTAACTGATGCTAGCAGCTAACTGATGCTAGCGGCTAACTGATGCTAGCAGCTAACTGAAGCTAGCGGTGCTGCTTGTTACAGCTACAAGAGTAGCCATTAGCGTATCAATGCTAACTCAAAATTGTGGTCGCAACATTAGCTGACATTTCATAGCAGCGTTACAATCGTGCCAATTCAGCACATTGCAGAAGTTAGCAGAAGTAAGGATTAAAAGTTATTACAATGTAAAATTATAAGTTATAGCAGTACAATTTACAGTTGAGTTGACAAAAATCTGAATTCACTCAATCTGAATTTGAGCAAACTCAAAAACAAAACTTAAAATATTTAGTTTAATTGTCCAACTTAAAATGTTATCGAAGTTTGTTGCCTTGAAATTTTGAGTTCACCCAACTTTTCTTTTTTTGCAGTGTGTCACTGTGAGGCCACCCATTGGTTACTGTTTGAATCATCGTGATTGGCGTGACAGCTGTCACCATCTTGCTAAACGTCTGCAGCCATAATTGTTTTTTGAAACTGGGAGAGACCATATTTGGACTGGGGAGGCGTGAGGATGGGTTTACTGGTTTTTACTGGGAAAAAAATGAACAGCCGATTCCTTGGAGTGTCTTTTTGAACAACAAGACATTTTTCAAAACTACTAAAATGTGGAAATACACTCTCATGAAAATGTTGTTGGGTTTGCGACCTGTCAATCAAAGCTAGCGACCTGTCAATCAAAGGTAGCCATCCCCCAAATTATACCCTGCTTTATTATCTATTTTCTTCTAAATTGGAGCATTATTTACACAGTTAACATCATATTGTGTTCAAGGAGACTTGAAACTAGCAACCAGAAACTTTCTAAAGGTAATAAATCAAGTGAGAAGTAGTCTCATGTTGTATTGAGACAGATAGGACCGAAGTTCTTTTGCAAACTGCTGTTGGCGACCTCTGTTGTTTTTTTTGAAAGATTGCAGGCTTCAGGCTCTTCCAGGTTTGTTTCAGCGCTCAGACTGGGAGGTTGCTGTCGGGTTATTTCTCAGGCCAGGTAAGTGCAGCAGCTGCATCAATTGTTTTGGCATCTGGTCTATTTTCTCCTCATGCCGCAAGCAAATCTAGCAAGATAATACACTGATAAAACAACTGAAAGGTTATATTATAAATGATATGTGTTCTGTGAACCCCCAGAGGCTAAATTATCATCAGACCAACAGCAGACAAGGCCAAGTTTGTCTCTAAGAAATCAAATAAGCGTATTTCAAAATGTAAACCCAAAACAAAATGCAGATAATATTCTTTTTTGTTTAAGTTTAACCCATAAGAACCCAGAGCCAGTTATCCATAAAGGAAAGTTATGGGGGATATATCACAGACCAAGTGAACCACGCAGAACATATTTATGATGTGGGTTTTTTTGGTCATTTTGTGTCTTTTTTTAGTAATTTTGTGGGTTTTTTGTGTCATTTTTAAGTAATTTAGTTTTTTTTCTGTCATTTTGTGTCTTTTTTTGGTCATTTTGTGTCTCTTTTTTAGTAATTTAGTGTCTTTTTTTTGTCTTTTTTTAAGTAATTTCGTTTTTTTCTGTCATTTTGTGTCCTTTTTTTTTTTTTTAGTAATTTTGTGTCTTTTTTGGTCATTTTGTTTCTTTTTAAGTCATTTTGTCTGTCTTTTTTAAGTAATTTAGTTTTTTTCTGTCATTTTGTGTCTTTTTTTGGTCATTTTGTGTCTTTTTTAAGTAATTTAGTGTTTTTTCTGTCATTTTGTGTCTTTTTTAGTCATTTTGTGTCTCTTTTTTTAGTAATTTTGTGTCTTTTTTGTGTCTTTTTTAAGTAATTTTGTTTTTTTCTGTCATTTTGTTTCTTTTTAAGTCATTTTGTCTGTCTTTTTTAAGTAATTTAGATTTTTTGGTCCTTTTGATACTGCCTCCAGCGGCCCCCAGGTAATTTGAGTTTGAGACCCCTGATCTAGAATATAATATAGATTATATATAGATATAGATTATATATATTATATAGATATTAATAGAATATGTCACCGTGGGTTCTTATGGGTTAAGTTTTTGACTTCATTTGTTAGTAACTAAAAGTTTTGCCAAAGGAAAGAAACTCAAAGTAGAAACTGGGTTGTAAATGCTACTAAGAGGACTTTAAATGTGTCTTTGCTTCACATCACACATTAGATAAAATCAGGTTTTTCAGACACTTTCCAGAAGTGATGCCTCACAGACAACTAAAATTGTTAAACTCAGCTTTTCAGCAAATTTATGCCAATTTAGATCCTCTGAGTCACTATTTAACAAGCTAATCCTTGAACGAGGCTTTCATATGTCACCCACAGAGATACGTGACATTACCCAAAATACAATTTAGTGCATAACTCCATGCTGGTCTGTGTTTGATAACTGGTAATGAGGACACACACTGGACTTGATCTGTTGTCAGATTAGATGTGAAGACAAAAGGACTATTTGCTACCAAATCTCAACCTTTGTTAAAACTAGAAGGTAAATTTGAGACAACATATATAATTTTATATACTTAATTACTTAATATATTTGATAAAATGTATTAAATGTAAATGCGTCCTTGATTTTGAGGCAGTTGTTTAAGTAACTTTAATATAAAAATGTTTGAGATGGGATCTACTTATTTTGATCACATTAAATATAATCTTTATGTGTTTGTAATTCTAAATCAAGAGAAGTTTGAATGAATCCAACACAATAGAATTAGTCCGTTTTTAATTGACAGGCACTTCCTGTTAAGTTGTTATTAACTGAACTTGTAATGCAGTTAGATTTAATAAATAATATTGCGTGCAATCTGCTGCCTCAATTTTATTGAGTTGCTATTGTTTGTCTTTTTGGTAACACTTTACAATAACCATCATTTATAACGGTAAACAGATAGTTTATTAATGTTTAATCATCATTTATAAACTGTTTATAGAACATTTAGTATGGTAAATACATAATTTATTAACTAACTTAATCATGTATAAATGGCAAATATGTTAATGTATATATATATATATATATAATTAAATTATATAACAATTAAATTATAATTAATTGTTTATAAATGGTTTTAGTTGCACCCATTTTAATATTTTTAACTCCATATTAAGTATGTTAATGATTTTGAAATGATTCATATACCTTTATGAAATTGGTTGAAAACATTTAACGATTAAATATGTAAAGCACTTTGTAAATGGTTAATAATTGGTTTACAAACCATCTATAAACATTATTTAGTTGGTTACCCTTACTAATGTAATAATTTTGTCTTCCTCAGTCAATACTTGGTCTTTATTTAGACACAAATGACAGAATACTAAAATACTTTATTGCAAAGTGAAGAAACAAACAGTTTTATCTTATATATTTGTCTTTTTCTGTTCGTTTCTTCAGTTCCCTCCATCGACAAAATAATCCATACAAGTAGAATTTGCCATTTAACCCGATGTAGCAACAATTAGGACTCAGTGACTCAGCTCTGAATCATCCGTCTCCATTGACGCACAAGTTCGTTATATCGGTCCGACACCATATGGATCACTTCTGTTCTTCCACCATCTCTCTCATTAAATTATCTCAGATCAATAAGACATGCCGCTGCTCATTGTGACCCACAACAGAAGTTCTTGTTTATGCTATGCACTTTGGGGTTAAAAGCCCATTAAACCAGTTGGCCAGTCGCTATGTGATACTAACAATATTAACTCACAGAAAGAACAAAATGAACATATGCTGCCATCAAAGAAGCCTTGCAAGAAGACCAAATAGAGCCCAATTAGAAATAAGACCCAATAGTTTTTTGGGTTTTTTTGTAACTTATTTTTTATTCATTTTTTCCTTTCAACAATTACAGTGTCAGGGCACATCATATATACATGGTCATACACTCATTCTTATATCAATGTCCTTATTATTCAGTGACAATGGTGGCGTCCTCTTCTCATCTTCTGTAATCAGTCCATTTTTCACATTTATCCTCAAATTGTGACTCTTGTAGTCTCAATTTATGAGTGATTTTCTCCATTACAAGAATCTCTTCTACAGTGTACATCCACTGCTCCTCGGTCGGAGGATCTACCTCGTACCACATTCCGGTAATTGATTTTTTTTACTGGCTGACAGCAGTACTTTAACAAGATACTCGTCCTCTTTTTGTATTATATCACGTGTTAAATTCCCCAAATAGAGTATCTTACATGTTTTTGGTATCTCATATCCTATTATTTTTTGTAACCCCCTCCTTATTTTATCCCAATATCCTTCTAACTTTTGGCAGGACCAGAATATATGTGTCTCTATGAGGCCGCATGCTCTCCACCATGGCTGCTGAATAGATCCCATCCCTTTCCTAATCTTTGGAGTTATAAAAAATCGGGCCACATTCTTCCAGTTGAATTCTCTCCAGATCCTCGAGCTAGTGGACGTGCACTGCAATTTACAAATATTGAACCACTCTTCCTCTGTTATTTGTTCTTTTCATTCCTTTTCCCATTTTTCTTTGATATAAAGGGAGGAATACTTTCTACATGACATCAAACTTTTATAAAGGACTGAAATTACTCTGCATTTTTTTACCTTCATAAGCTTTCCTAAATACCTCAACAACTTCACTATCAGTATCTGTTTTTATCTCTTTCTCATAATAATCTTTTATTTGCAGGTAGCGATATCGTTCATGTTCATCTAATCCAAATCTATCCCTCAACTTCTCAAAACTCTGCAGCTTACCCCGTTCTTTCCCAATAGTTTTTAAAGGAAAACTGTTGCGCCCCATACAGCAGCTTCCACATGCATACATACGTCTGCATTGGAAGTGACTGGATAATCTTATTTATCTCATGAAGTCTAGTGCTATTTTAAACTATAGGGGACTCATTAATGGAACTCGCTCTTGCTGAACTTCAGGTATAATATATCTCGTAGCGTGACTCATGCTGTATCGTGAGGTATTTGTATCATAGCGCACCATATTCCCAGATGATCAGGACACCTTTAAGAGCCTGTGGCGGTAAATCAGGTTCAAAGAAAAGCAATTAGGCTTCATCTTCACAGCATTTCTCAAAATATCTCAGAAACCCTCTCCTCCTCTATTCCATAACTCTGTATCTACCTTGAGAATATCCTGCTTTATATAGCGTCTTCTCTCAAACCTGGGATTTGAAATTGATCAGGTAGAAAAACTCCAGATTCCTCCAGACTCTTAAACATTATTAAGTGATATACACTATATACACTACCGGTCAAAAGTTTTAGAACAGCCCAATTTTCCATTTTTTATTGAAATTCAAGCAGTTCAAGTCAAATGAACAGCTTGAAAGGGTCCAAAGGTAAGTGGTGAACTGCCAGAGGTAAATAAAAAAAGGTAAGCTGAACCAAAACTGGAAAATAATGTACATTTCAGAATTATACAAGTAGGCCTTTTTCAGGGAACAAGAAATGGGTTAACAACTTAACTCTATGGAGTCTTGGGCTATTTTGTCCATTTTTGAATTCTTTTCATGTCTTTGTAAGACATTTTGTGTCTTTTTTGGTCATTTTGTGTCTTTTTTTAGTCCTTTTGTGTGTTTTGGTGTCTTTTTTTGTCATTTTATGTCTTTTTTTGTCATTTTGTGTCTTTTTTTAGTCCTTTTGTGTCTTTTGCTGTCTTTTTTTGTCATTTTGTGTCTTTTTTTAGTCCTTTTGTGTCTTTTGCTGTCTTTTTTTGTCATTTTGTGTCTTTTTTTAGTCCTTTCGTGTCTTTTGCTATCTTTTTTTTGGTCATTTTGTGTCTTTTTTTAGTCCTTTAGTTCAACATAAAATGTGATTTTGAATCTGTTTTTATTTTCAAAACACTATGATGCTCAATAAAGAATTTTAAATGTTGCAAATGTGCATTAATTTCAGAGTACACTGAGACACTATTTTTAAAGCTCAAGCACAGGAAGACATCTGTAGATGTTTTAAAGATAGTAATGTAAAGCAGAGAGTGACTGGTTTGGTTATAAACCAAAGTATTGGACAAATAAAAAGTTCAACATCAAGTACAGCCTTTTTCAGCCTTTTTCCACATATAAACTTGGGACAATATTCGGAGATAGAGGTCCTGCATTGCCCTGTCACACATTTAGTGTCTGTCCATGCCCATGACACATTCTCACCAACTGGAAATAACCCTTTGGTATAGACGAGGCGTCTGTAATTCAGTTCTAAATTATGGAGCCTCTTGTGGTTTCTTAAATTCATCTCACACTTTTTGGCACCTGATCTTGTTTTCTTTGCATTTTCATGGCATGTGTTCATGTGAATGTCCCTTTTACTTCTTCCTCAGGTGTTTGTATCCTTCCAGTCTGGTGCCAGTCCCATTCGCATTATACTGTAAAAACATGCCTACTCACTCGCTGTTAATTCTCTGGACAATATCCTTTTCTTTTTCACACATGGGCTTAATTGGACATTATGCAGACTTTGTACTAGGGAACTGGCGTCCATTTAATGTGTGGTCCTACTGATTCAGTTCTCACATACAGCTCCTCCCCTGTATGTGTAAAATTAAAATGATCTGGGGAAACACAAATGTCTATCAAAACTAGATTCAAGCCATTCAATAGCTGTTGAGACATTTAGCTAAAAAGCCAAATGTCAACTTGCTGATGGTGCTGTAGGAAAAATCATCAAAGTTAATCCTCAGAGAAGACATGAATGTCAACAAAATTTCATAGCAAATCAAGCAACAGGTGTTGAGATATTTCAGCCTTTACCCAAGTTGTGGTGTGGTGGACGGAGAGATGTTTATGACGCTAGCGAATAAAAGTGCCATGATGCTGCAACCAGCCAAACATTATTTCAATTCGGACATTAAAAAAATAGAACACTTTAAAATGGTGTTCACAGTACTGGAGCCATGATGGCCATGACGAAACTAGCTGTAAAAGTCAGTCTGAATAGTGGTGTAACTGCTGTGGTGACAGGTGTTTCTGGAGCTAATTCTAGCAATAATGGAGCCCCAGCACTGAAGAGCAGGTGAACTGGGTCTGGCAGGCCATTATCACTGCTGTAGTCCACGCTGTAGACCTGATGGTACCTAACAGAAGTATTTGGAACGTCTTCTTTAGTGTTAGCATTAGCCTTAACAGCTGTCAGCCCTGCTGGCTAGCCCTTCCCTCTGAATGCTAATACAAAACTAGAAATGGCAAATTAGCTCTATTAGCATGCTGATCACTGCGGAGATGCAGAAAGAGTGCGGAGGAGGCTGAGGGTCCTGACCTTATCAAAGTCTGAGCAGCACTGTGCATGATCAGAATATAGAGTGAGTGTGTGTTCATTTTTACAAAAACGGAGAAAATGTTCTAAGGAAGACAACACGAGTTGTCTTATTAACAAGCATTGTCTTCTAAAACCAGAAAAAAGCAAACTTTTACATTTGAGTGATATATTTTTCATCTCTATGTGCAGGAGCCAGGTAAACTTATTTTGATTTGCAAAATTGTTGTTTTTTTTAACTTTCTTTTTATTGATTTTTTTAGTGAAAAAACACAAACACAAACATATAATTATACACTCAGAACAGGTACATCAGACAGGGTCATCCACAGCAAAACACAATGGCAATTGTTTTGTTCTAAACAAAATCAGGCTTACAGATCGGGTCTAGAACTTTAAGGCACCCACAGTCCTCTAGTCTCTCTCAGTCCGCAGTGACACAAAATACCTTCATCTGTGCTGTCCACAAGGTCACCGGTACAAAAAAATAAAATAGAATAAAAACCCATAACAAGCGGAAATGGACTTTATACTATTATACTAGGGAAGAAACGCTCCTGACCCAGTTGCAAAATTGTTTTAAAAAGAAAGAACTACATTGGCCCGGCTCATTTTAATGAAGGAATATGACCCAAAAGCACCAGTATCGCTTTTTAATGTTTGTTTCTGGATGACTCACTCATGGTCCCATAGCAGCAATGTGCCTACATTGCTGGTTTTGAATTGCTGTTAAAAACAAGACTGCTGTGGTCACATCCACATGAAAAGTTTTTTGTTTCAAAACGCAGAACTTTTGCCACGTTTACACCTGGAGTCTACCCTATTTCAGGGTTTTCAAATCCCTAAAACAGAGACTTAAAAACGGAGCTGACCCTGTTTTAGTTTGAAAACTCCTGGATTGGTATCAGTTTTGACTTCAGCACATTGGTGTTTTTAGCTGAATGCAAACATCGATATGCAAACACACTCCCCAAAGTCATTAGAACTCACCATCTAGGATAAAGATCTCTACCAAATTTCATGTCAAGGGGCATTTCATCAGAAACAATAAAGTCAATCTCATGCCGGCATTAGAGAAAAAGTCCACAATCAGTTGATCCTCTGGGAACCATGACTAACTGTAACACATTTCATGGCAATCCATCCAATAGTTATCAAGATACAGTTCTCTGGACTAACAGGCTTTTATTCCCTAGAGCCACCCCACTAGTGTGGCTAATAAAAAGATAAAATAACAAGCTTTATGCTATAAATTGCTCCACAGATACTACAGTCTGCGGGCGAACCAACAGTATGAGCTTAAAATTAAAACTACCGGTTATGGACAACCTGTCAGTCATAGAATAGAGCTCATTAAAATATCCCAGTGGAAAGAGAAGCTGTAGTAACTCCCACTCTGAATGAACAATTACCACTTTGGAAGGATTATTCTAAAGAAACGTCAGGCTTGAAAAACTCAATTTCCACCTCAGGCCTCCGCACTATTGATGCATCAGCAACGGAAGTTTGGAGATCAAGAGGGAGAACAATGTAGAGCATGTGAAAAGGAGCGAGTATAATGATGTTGAGAGGTCAAACAGGGAACACAGGCAAAAATGGAGCCATATCTCCCTGAGGGTGTCCTCCGTATGATGGAGGAAAGAGATGCGGCCCCCCAGTCCCCAGGCTTTCCCATGGCGTACCCCACCTGTGCCCTCACCCGGCTGGGGATCGATCCCCGGCTGCCCGTCTCCACTCCCATGCTTTGGACTCTTCATTAGGCTCGGCCTGCTGGAGTGGATGCTCTAATTGCCGAGAGCCACTGAGAGCCAGCATCCTCGTCTGCCGCGGGCTCAGAGAAAGGGCCGCTCACACTAATCTTTCCCATTATCCTCAGCTCTACTGTGGGAGAAAACAGCCTGCCTGTGATCTGTGTGTTTTTGAGTGTGTAGTGTATATTATATTTAAGTGTGTTTCTGTTTGTCCTTAAGATTTGTTTGAGTGCTTTGGCTAATGGGAGCACAGGTCTGATCAGATCATGTGAAAACAACATCATTACACGCATCTATGACACTTGTTGACAGCTCACTCTTTAGGGACACGGCTGTGAGGGAAAAAACCTGTTTTTTTTCTAGTTCTGTCGGATGTTTTTCATCTGAACTTGCTTTTCTGCTTAGGACTGCACTTCCTGTTATACAATACATATAATTTTATATACTTAATTACTTAATATATTTGATAAAATGTATTAAATGTAAATGCATCCTTGATTTTGAGGCAGTTGTTTAAGGCAGTAGTTCTCAACCTTTTTGAGTCGCGACCCCCAATTTACCATGCATGTTGTCCGTGACCCCCACTCACTGAACACAATCTCACAAGCACAGTTCAGATCATACAAAAATGAAACAAAATGGACAAAAAAAAGACATAAAATGACAAAAAAGACACAAAATGAGAAAAAAGACACAAAATGATGCAGAAAAGAAACAAAATGACCAAAAAAAATACAAGATGACTAAAAAAAGACACAATTGACCACAAAATGACCAAAAGAGACACAAAATGACCAATTAAGACACAAAATGACCAAAAAAGACTAAATGACCAAAAAAAGACACAAAATGACCCAAAAAAGACACAAAATGACCAAAAAAGGAAACAAAATGACCAAAGAAGACACAAAATGACCCAAAAAATACACAAAATTACATTAAAAAGACACAAAATTACAAAAAAAGACACAAAATGACAAAAAAAACACACCAAAATGACCAAAAAAAGACACAAAATTACCAAAAAAAAACCCAAAATGACCAAAAAAAGACATGAAATGACCAAAAAGACTAAAACACATTAACACATGAACACTTTAACACAGTGGAGACAGAGCTGACTTCCAAAATGATTTGGCGACCCCCAGAAATCATCTCGCGACCCCAATTGGGGTCCCGACCCCAAGGTTGAGAATAGCTGGTTTAAGTAACTTTAATATAAAAATGTTTCAGATGGAATCTACTTATTTTGATCACATTAAATATAATCTTTATGTGTCTGTAATTCTAAATCAAGAGAAGTTTGAATGAATCCAACACAATAGAATGAGTCTGTTTTTAATTGACAGGCACTTCCTGTTAAGTTATTAACTCAACTTGTAATGCAGTTAGATTTAATTTATAATATTGCGTGCAATCTATGAGGAAAAAAAAACATGTTTTTTTTCTAGCTCTGTCGGATGTTTTTCATCTGAACTTTTTTCTGCTTCGGACTGCACTTCCTGTTGTGTGAACAACAACTGTGACACATCATTAAGAGCTTTCACAGAGTAGCTGATAAATACTGCCAAGTCTCCCTCTGACATGACATCACAGCTGCTCTGGTGATTCACACTCCTCATATGTCTACTTTCATTCCTTAATCATTGTAATTAAACATTTTAATTTACAGATTAAAGCAATTTACAGCATGGCAATGATAATTTACGGGGTCAGTTACAATCTTGACAGCCTAATGAGGAATTAGCTGAAACTATTTTTACTTGCTTCCTCCAACAGAGGTGTGACGATTTGTTCTGGAGGGAGGAAACAAACATGAAGAGGACGCTGGGGTCAGAGGGTTAGTACCAGATGTTATATAGATGGTAGAAACTCTGCAAATAATGTACGTCTCAAGTGTTAAACCAACTTTTTCCTTGTCTTTTTTGCATCATTTGGCTTCTCCTTCAACTTCAATAACCGCCTTCTTTAACCCTTTGATGCACAACATGGTCTAAAGCATGGGTCTCAAACTCGCGGCCCGCGGGCCAATTGCGGCCCTCAAGACGATATTTTGTGGCCCCCACCTTGATATGAAAGTTTAATGTGGAAGGTCCCTTTAATTACTTATTTTGGTAATTTTGTGTCTCTTTTTTTGGTATTTGTGTCTTTTTTAATAATTTTGTGTCTTTTTTCGTAATTCTGTGTCTTTCTTTGGTCATTTTGTGTCTTTTTCAAATCATTTTGTGTCTTTTTTGGTAATTCTATGTATTTTTTCGTCATTTGGTGTCTTTGCGGCCCCCAGGTAATTCGAGTTTGAGACCCATGGTCTAAAGTGACCCGACTGAGTTTTTAATTTTCTATATCTTTGCAATAAATTGATTTCATCATTCAGTATTCCAGGTTTTCCTCAATCAGTTTGTTTTTCATCATCATACATCCTAATTTTTTGTTTTTCATTTCTTACTTTTTGCATAAAAACCCTTTTTGTATCACTACGCTTCTAATGCACAACATGGGTCAGAAATGTCATTATGGGGTATTGTGTTAATAATTTAAAGGAAAAATGAATTTAATCAATTTTGGAATAAGACTGAAACATAAAAAAATGTGGAAAAAGTGAAGCTCTGTTAATACCTTCCAGATACAGTGTATGTGTGACAAAATTATACATAAATATGTTAAATATATTAAATATATGAGTGTGGAAAGAAACTATTTGAAACAAATTACTATTATTATAGTATTAGGTCATTTAATTTTTAAATCAAATTTGGATGAATGAGCCATTTTTGACCCATGTTGTGCATCAAAGGGTTAAGCAGTCAGGCTAAAATAATATCCTTTATGATAATATCTATATAATAATTTAAAATAAACATTTTAAATTTAATAATTTTAAAAAATAAAATTTCATTTTTTCATTTTGTGTCTTTTTTTGGTCATTTTGTTTCTTTTTTCAGTCATTTTGTGTCTTTTTGTGTCTTTTTTTGGTCATTTTGTGTCTTTTTTTAGTCCTTTAGTCCAACATAAAATGTGATTTTGAATCTTTTTTTTAACTTTCAAAACACTATCATGCTCAATAAAGAATTTTAAATGTTGCAAATGTGCATTAATTTCAGAGTACACTGAGACATTAAACTGCATCATTTTCAATTAAATTCTGGAAAAGTTGGTGTGTTCTAAAACTTTTGACCAGTAGTGTATATATATATATATATATATATATATATATATATGTCTATATAGGTCTGTTTGTATTGCATCAGGTGCGAAATAGTTATGAACTTATGTTACTGTAGAGTGGATTACAATGGCACATATAGGATGTGTAGAATGATATGTAGGAATTTTAATTATTATAATTACAAGTAAATATATAAATGATTCAGTTCAACCTAAATTCCATATTCATAAGGGGAACATGCAAACAGTATTATAAATCATAAAACTGGGGCAACATTTACATTTTTATAAGACACAAAATCATTTTTATCAAGGGACATAAAGCAGCCAGAGAAATGACAGTAGAGTAAATGGGAAAAACGGAAAAAAACACCCATCCACAAACTGGCATACAGACAATACACTCCAAAAAATTATTAAGCCAAAAATGTGGACTTTATGTAATTTAATTACATGTAACTTTGTTCCATACGTTGAATGTAAAAGGTCAAATTAAATGCAATGTTTTTCTTTCATTTAAAAGTAATATAGATAAATTAAATAACGTTAATGCAAATGTCTACATAAACTTAATGTGTAGATTTACTTCAAATTTACGTATACTTTTACATAAACCTTATGAGTTCATTCAATATTACATATAAAGTTAAAGAGACTTATAAAGTCCATACGAAGTAAAGCTTATTAAGATCATAACTCATATAAAAAACCTTCCTTACTTACTACTAATAATCAATAATTCTGAGGTAATAGAGGGAAAACTCTTAGTTAATGTCTTACTGGTTGTATAATAAGGCCATGCAGAATAATGCATTAATAACTACTGAATAATGACTCATTAAGAGACAATATGTTACTTACTTGCATGATAATAAGCAACTTATTAATGTTGAATATGTGTTCCTTAAACGGTAATCTGTTGCCCCAATTTGGTGCTTAATGTTAATAAAGAAACTCATAAGGTTTATGTAAAAGTATACATAAACTTTAAGTAAATTTACACATTAAATTTATGTAATTTGCATAAACGTCATTTAAATTATTTATGTTACTTTTAAATGAAAGGAAAACATTGCATTTAATTTGACCTTTTAAATTCAACGTCTGTAACAAAATTACATGGAAAATTTACATGTAATTAAATTACATAAAGTCCACATTTTTGGCTTCATTATTTTTTTGAGTGTACTCTCCTGGTCAGACCTTCATGTTTCCTCTTATTCTCTCATGACTCCCCAGTTCAGCATCCACAATGAATCCATGAAGTGGACAGACGGGTTATATCAAGTGCAGATCATTTAGTGTTCACACTGACGAGTTGAAGTTTTGTCTCCAAAGAGAGCTGAACAACAAGGAAAATAAAATGTTGTCTGTGTTTTTTCAGTCATTTTGTGTCTTTTTTGGTCATTTTGTGTCTCTTTTTTAGTAATTTTGCGTCTTTTTTGTGTCTTTTTTAAGTAATTTAGTGTTTTTTCAGTCATTTTGTGTCTTTTTTGGTCATTTTGTGTCTCTTTTTTAGTAATTTTGCATCTTTTTTGTGTCTTTTTTAAGTAATTTAGTTTTTTTCTGTCATTTTGTTTCTCTTTTTTGGTCATTTTGTGTCTTTTTTTTTTTAGTAATTTAGTGTTTTTTCAGTCATTTTGTGTCTTTTTTGGTCATTTTGTGTCTCTTTTTTAGTAATTTTGCATCTTTTTTGTGTCTTTTTTAAGTAATTTAGTTTTTTTCTGTCATTTTGTTTCTCTTTTTTGGTCATTTTGTGTCTTTTATTAAGTAATTTAGTGTTTTTTCAGTCATTTTGTGTGTTTTTCGGTCATTTTGTGTCTCTTTTTTAGTAATTTTGCGTCTTTTTTGTGTCTTTTTTAAGTAATTTAGTTTTTTTCTGTCATTTTGTTTCTCTTTTTTGGTCATTTTGTGTCTTTTTTTTAGTAATTTAGTGTTTTTTCAGTCATTTTGTGTCTTTTTTGGTCATTTTGTGTCTCTTTTTTAGTAATTTTGCGTCTTTTTTGTGTCTTTTTTAAGTAATTTAGTTTTAATTTAGTTAGTTTTGTCTAGAAAGAGAGCTGAACAACAAGGAAAAGAAAATGTTCTGAGAAAAACAACAACACAACCGCTCTGAGCTGCATGTTTGTGTCAACGTTGCCATCTAGTGGAGAGAAACCAGGAGCAGGGACAGCAGTTTCCTTTTTTTCAGCTCTTAACTCTATAAAGCCAAGTGTATCATATTTGATACACAAGTTTTTGAGACCTATACTGCCCTACAAAGTCTAACTGCAGTAACTACGCAAAGAGTAAGACTGAGAAAAACTGCTTTAAAGATTATTAAGGTTTTTTTAAATGGCCGGCAAAATGGGTTATAAGTAGGTAAGTAAGTTTTTATGCTCAAAATCATGACGATTGATTTGACCTTTGACCCAAAAAAGTAATTACTGCACTCTGGTTTTGCATTTCTGTAAAATGTTCTAATAGCAATGCACAAACAGTGCAGTAACTGCAATGTTGTCTTCTTTCAGCTTTTATATTTAGTTTTCAATGAATAAACATTTTCAAATGAATTGTCTTCTAAGTGAATTTAAGTGTTTAACAAGTCTATTCAAAGATTTGTGTATTTTAGACTTAATATTATAAAGTAATGTTACATTTTCATCTTAATATAATTATATCTTACTTTTTTCTTAATTACTATCTAGATAATAATTTCCCTAACAAATAAACTCATAATTTCTATTATCCTTGTCTTCACTTTTCAACACAATGAAGAAATGCAAGGTTACACTGTATCAGACTGTCTGCTTTGGTTTTATGTTTAAATTTGTATATATATCCAAAGCAGACCGTGGTAAGTGCAATTACTGCAGTCTGCTTTGGTTTTGAGTTGGATTTTGTAGCTACTGCAATTTTTTATGTCATTATTTCTCTGAAATAAAGCAAAATTGAAACCTAAAACTTTGCCACAAGATAAAACAGACATTAAGGAGTTCCTTTTTAGCTATAACTCAGTTTCGACCACAATTGTAGTTACTGCAGTTAGGCTTTGTAGGGCAGTATACATCAGTGTGATATTTTTTTCCTGAAAAACCTGATGTATACATGTGTTGAAGAAAAAAAAAGAGCAACAAATTGCACAAAAATACAAGATATAGCAAAAATGTATATGCAGGTTCCACTGGTGGATCAGTCATTGCTGCGTGAAAACTTCATATCAGCAGATGTATGATGTTGTGTTTTATGGAAAAACATATTTTGCATGTTTGAGGAAAATGTTAAAAGAAAGTAAAGCCTTAAAAGGTTAAAAATGTTGGGTTTTATATGTTTTTGTTAGTTCAAGAAAAACAAACTGAGCAACAAATTGCACAAAAAGAACTGATGTATCAAATAGGATACAAATTAGAATCATATATCCCTATTGTTTTTGGATTTTTTTTTAAATTACCTGTCAGCAGGTTCAAGAAACACTCCAGTTTAAAAAAAGAAGAATTTTCTGGCAAATATTTAGTGGTTCAGGCTTTATAGGGTTAATAGATCCGTAAGAAATTAAAATACAGACAGACTGTAGTTATACAGCTTTAACTTTAGGTTTTGGGAATAATTTGTGTAAAGAGAAGCTATAGGACAAACTGGTATTTGTATCTAATTAATTTAGATTAATTGGTAAAATAGCATACTTTCTCTGAGGATATTCAGAAAGAAAAAAAGAACAATGAAGACTCAATATATTGTTCTATCTTTCTTCATGCCATATAGAAAATGTAGCAATGGTACCACAGCCTGCTGAGACTCAACATGCACTTTATCTCAGACAGAAAATACTGGAGATGCATTTCATGTTGCCATAGCAACCGAGGCTAGAGGAGCTAGACCTCGCACTTATTAGCCAGAAATAAAAGCGTCTGCAAGCATGTCAGGATCCTCCGAGGTGCTGAGAGAGTCTCTGTCTGGAACAAGACAGGTATCAAACATAATCATTATCTACTGTAACAGGAGATAATGATCCCAGAATAAAGACTTTATTGACCACTGTAAGAGAACTACTGAGGAGTCTTTTTGTAATTTTGCGGGTTTTTTGTGTCTTTTTTAAGTAATTTAGTTTTTTTGTGTCTTTTTTGGTCATTTTGTGTCTTTTTTTAAAGTAATTTAGTGTTTTTTCAGTCATTTTGTGTCTTTTTTTTGGTCATTTTGTGTCTCTTTTTTAGTAATTTTGCGTCTTTTTGTGTCTTTTTTAAGTAATTTAGTGTTTTTTCAGTCATTTTGTGTCTTTTTTGGTCATTTTGTGTCTCTTTTTTAGTAATTTTGCGTCTTTTTGTGTCTTTTTTAAAGTAATTTAGTGTTTTTTCAGTCATTTTTGGTCATTTTGTGTCTCTTTTTTAGTAATTTTGTGGGTTTTTTGTGTCTTTTTTAAGTAATTTAGTTTTTTTCTGTCATTTTATTTCTCTTTTTTGGTCATTTTGTGTCTTTTTTTAAGTAATTTAGTGTTTTTTCAGTCATTTTGTGTCTTTTTTGGTCATTTTGTGTCTTTTTTTAAGTAATTTAGTGTTTTTCAGTCATTTTGTGTCTTTTTTGGTCATTTTGTGTCTCTTTTTTTAGTAATTTTGCGTCTTTTTTGTGTCTTTTTTAAGTAATTTAGTGTTTTTTCAGTCATTTTGTGTCTTTTTTGGTCATTTTTTGTCTTTTTTAGTAATTTTGCGTCTTTTTGTGTCTTTTTTAAGTAATTAAGTGTTTTTTCAGTCATTTTGTGTCTTTTTTGGTCATTTTTTTTCTCTTTTTTAGTAATTTTGCGTCTTTTTTGTGTCTTTTTTGTGTCTTTTTTAAGTAATTTCGTTTTTTTCTGTCATTTTGTTTCTCTTTTTTGGTAATTTTGTGTCTTTTATTAAGTAATTTAGTGTTTTTTCAGTCATTTTGTGTCTTTTTTGGTCATTTTGTGTCGCTTTTATTAGTAATTTTGTGTCTTTTTTGTGTCTTTTTTAAGTAATTTAGTGTTTTTTCAGTCATTTTGTGTCTTTTTTGGTCATTTTGTGTCTCTTTTTTTAGTAATTTTGCGTCTTTTTTGTGTCTTTTTTAAGTAATTTAGTGTTTTTTCAGTCATTTTGTGTCTTTTTTGGTCATTTTGTGTCTTTTTTTAAGTAATTTAGTGTTTTTCAGTCATTTTGTGTCTTTTTTGGTCATTTTGTGTCTCTTTTTTTAGTAATTTTGCGTCTTTTTTGTGTCTTTTTTAAGTAATTTAGTGTTTTTTCAGTCATTTTGTGTCTTTTTTGGTCATTTTTTGTCTTTTTTAGTAATTTTGCGTCTTTTTGTGTCTTTTTTAAGTAATTAAGTGTTTTTTCAGTCATTTTGTGTCTTTTTTGGTCATTTTTTTTCTCTTTTTTAGTAATTTTGCGTCTTTTTTTGTGTCTTTTTTAAGTAATTTCGTTTTTTTCTGTCATTTTGTTCCTCTTTTTTGGTCATTTTGTGTCTTTATTTAAGTAATTTAGTGTTTTTCAGTCATTTTGTGTCTTTTTTGGTCATTTTGTGTCTCTTTTTTAGTAATTTTGCGTCTTTTTTAAGTAATTTAGTTTTTTTCAGTCATTTTGTGTCCTTTTTTTTGTAATTTTGTGTCTTTTTTGTGTCTTTTTAACCCAATTCAGCACATTGCAGAAGTTAGCAGAAGAAGAAGAAGGAAGTTAGTACAACTCACAGTTGAGTTGACAAAAATCTGAATTCAGAGTTGAGCAAACTCAAAAACAAAACTTTAAATATTTAGTTTAATTGTCCAACTTAAAATTTTATCGAAGTTTGTTGCCTTGAAATTTTGAGTTCAACCAACTTTTCTTTTTTTGCAGTGCATAAAAAAAATATACCGATATTATGGTGAACGATACGATATGGCACAGCCCTAGTTCCAAGGCCAGGAGAGAGATATTACCCCTCCAGTGTGTTGTGGGCAGGGCCGGTTCTAGCCCATTGGCTGCCCTAGGCGATATTGAGATAACCACATCCATTCCATGTATTCATTCTGATATAGGTACACTATGTTATATGTATTATGCTGTACATAAGCAAAGTAATGGTCTCAGAACATTTTTATTTTTAGAAACTTTGGAACTTTACCAACAACAACTGAATTGAAAATACGAATAAATAAATAAGAAAACACAGATCTTCATCAAATTAAGAATGGCAAAGACTGAAAATAAATTAAACTGCATCGTCATGACGTGTGACGACACCCATGCACGTATCATATTTTATATAATATAATATTACATTTTCATTCGAAATATGGGTTGGGGCATGTTCATTTAATTCAATGAGGGTTTTATTGCCCATGCTTTTTAAAAAATGTTTCGTTAATCAATGTTGTTAAAACAAAGATGTATGCCTGCCAATTTGGCGCCCTAGGCAGCCGCCTTGGTGGCCTGTAGGAATAACCGGCCCTTGTTGTGGGTCTCCCCCAGGGCCTCCTACCAGGAGGACCTGCCCAGAACACCTCTACTGGGAGGCACTGGGGAGGATCCTTAGATCCCGAACCACCTCCTCTCAACGTGAGTCATTAGCGGCTCTCCTCCGAGCTCCCTCCGGATGTCTGAGCTCCTCATCCTGTCTCTAAGGCTGAGCCCAGGCAGCCACCGAGGGAGGAAACTCAGTTCAGCCGCTTCTATCCACAATCTCATTCTTTCAGTCATATCAAACTAACTCATTGGATGAACTCAATTAAATTGTGGGCAGAATTTCCATCCAACAAATATACACTGTAAAAAAACAAACATTTAAACATTTTTTCTCATCAATTTTCATTCAGCTTTTGTTCTTTATATATTGTTAAAAAACATTATTTTTGATTATAATCTGTTAAATTATACATTTTTAAACAAATGTGTATTTATTTTTATAAAGTGTATTAAACGTTGATTGTATATAAGCGTGGGGGAAACCATGACATTTTATATCTGGACGCTTTACATTAATGAATTTGTGAATCAAAAATATGTTTAAAAATATAGAAAATATTATTTTAACACAAAACAATGAATTGTGCCTCATTATGGCTATATTGTTCATTCATATAAAAGTGAAATATATTTAGTTTAATAAAGTACACTGTAAAAAAAAATCTGTTTAATTTACGGTAAAAAACCGGCAGCTGTGGTTGCCAGAACTTTACCGTAATAAATACGGTGCAACTTTTTTAATATTACGGTAAAAAGATATTGGCTAGGTTTAAGATTGCCATTTTATTCCATTTTTTACAGTATAAATAAAGAGTTTTTCCATCAAAAGAAACTCTGTTCTGCCATATAATTGACAAGAAAATACTTCATAAGATTTTACTATTAAATATCACAGTATATTTTTGTTAGAGATATGGTGTTTAGAACATTTAACAGTTAAAAAAAGTATTTTTTACAAAAGATAAATGCAAAAATTACAGTGATGGCTTACACATTAAAACTTTATCTCAGAATATCAGTTGCTTTCACTTAAATTTGCATCTAAAATCTCAGAAAATATTTTTATTTTTTACTCGTAAATGTACTGGTTTTAATCTTAAAGAATATCTGATTTATTTTTCTCAGAAATTTGAGTTTTTGTCTTTTGCCACTTTCATCTTTATTCATGATATTCAAGTTTGTTTATATATAACAGTATATTTTTGACACAAACACAGTGCCAGTGAATATTACAGTAGAGTAATGTATTTAAAAAAAAAAAAAGAAGTAAAACATACTGTTTTGGCTGATATATACATTTACGGTGTTTCATTCTTACTGAAACTGAATTAACTCATTTATCATTTTACGTCTTTTACTGTCATGGTTCAACAGTTTTTCACCGTAAAATGTACAGACATTTTTTACAGTGTACCAGCAGCTACTGGAAAATGTAGTGAGTGATTGAAGTTGAAGCTTTTTTACTAAACTACTACTACTAAAACATAAATAATTAATTAGATTAGTAGCATTCAAATGAATTAAGCTGTTTAAAATCAAGTCAAAACAGTTTAGAGTTGAAAAGAACTGAAATAATTTGAGTTTTATCAAATGAAGTACATTTTTACACTTTTTTTCAGCGTGAAAACAATTTTGGGGCCATCATTTCATTTTTGGTCTGTTTATCTTTTTTTTTTAACAGTGAAAATATTTGGCTATAGTTATAAATATTTTGAATCTAAATTTAAACTTCAGCTAACAATTAGTCATTTAATATTACTGTTAATAAACAATGAAAGTTGTTTTATTACTGCCTGAGTAATTTTACCTTGTGTTTCTGGAAACTTCTGCTGAAATCCCTGTACTTTCCTATGAATACTATCCATGTTTTATTTAGTTTTGCTTTGTTTTATGGTTTATGTATGACCTCAACAAGTGGTAATCTTCTGCAATAAACTCAATGGCTTTTTTGTTGTTGCTGGTAAGTGATTTTTTGGTGATATGTTTATAATTTTGTATCAAAGCTCTTGATTTACCAATCCATCAACACTCCACACTCAAAAAAATGATTTGCAAAATGATGCAGTTTTTCACCGTAAAATCTACAGACATTTAAATTAAGTTACCTCAACTCATTAATGTCGAGGAGAGCTAAAATAAAGAAACTGTGTTCGTTCAACCTAAAAACATAGAATTGGAAAACTGAAAGTGATTCTTTTTGGGTTGAAGCGAAGAACAGGAGAGTAAATTAATACGTTTTAGGTTACACTTCTTAAACTACTTTTGATTTGATTTTAGACAAAAAATACATTAATGTGTCACATGTAAGAAGGGCTTGAATCATTTTTTTGAGTGTGGAGTGTTGATGGATTGGTAAATCAAGAGCTTTGATACAAAATTATAAACATATCACCAAAAAATCACTTACCAGCAACAACAAAAAAGCCATTGAGTTTATTGCAGAAGATTACCACTTGTTGAGGTCATACATAAACCATAAAACAAAGCAAAACTAAATAAAACATGGATAGTATTCATAGGAAAGTACAGGATTTCAGCAGAAGTTTCCAGAAACACAAAGTAAAATTACTCAGGCAGTAATAAAACAACTTTCATTGTTTATTAACAGTAATATTAAATGACTAATTGTTACCTGAAGTTTAAATTTAGATTCAAAATATTTATAACTATAGCCAAATATTTTCACTGTTAAAAAAAAAAGATAAACAGACCAAAAATGAAATGATGGCCCCAAAATTGTTTTCACGCTGAAAAAAAGTGTAAAAATGTACTTCATTTGATAAAACTCAAATTATTTCAGTTCTTTTCAACTCTAAACTGTTTTGACTTGATTTTAAACAGCTTAATTCATTTGAATGCTACTAATCTAATTAATTATTTATGTTTTAGTAGTAGTAGTTTAGTAAAAAAGCTTCAACTTCAATCACTCACTACATTTTCCAGTAGCTGCTGGTACACTGTAAAAAATGTCTGTACATTTTACGGTGAAAAACTGTTGAACCATGACAGTAAAAGACGTAAAATGATAAATGAGTTAATTCAGTTTCAGTAAGAATGAAACACCGTAAATGTGGATGTCAGCCAAAACAGTATTTTTTTATTTTTTTTTATAAAAAAAAAAAATACATTACTCCACTGTAAAATACTCTGGCAAATATACAATATATATATATATATATATACATATATACAAGCCACCACTGTAATTTTTGCTTTTATTTTTGTAAAAATACTTTTTCTCACTGTTAAATGTAGTAAACACCATATATCTCATATTTTATGGTAAAATCTTTAATTTATGCAGCGTTAATAAAGTATTTTCTTGTCAATCATATGGCAGAACAGCGTTTCTTTTGATGGAAAAACCTTTTATTCATACAGTAAAATATGGAATAAATGGCAATCTTAAACGTGAAATCAACAGTGCTAATATTATTTTACTGTAATATTAAAAAAAACTTCTACCATATTTATTACGGTAAAGTTCTGGCAACCACAACTGCCATTTTTTTACCGTAAAAACAACAGTTTCTTTTTTACAGTGTAGTTTTAAAACCATTTATATTTTCATAAAGTACTACTTTAATGAAAGTTACATTTAAGGCTTTGGTAATTGAGCTTCAAATGAAGCATCCCTAAAATCAGTTTGTAAAGTATGTTTTTTTCTAGGACTCAAGGAAGTTTGATGAATTCAAAACAGCTGACAGTGTAAAGGTTTATCTAATAGACAGAGAGAATTAAAGACGTGCAGTAATAATATCCCAACAGATAACAAGAGAACACAAGCATTTATTGTGTTTGTGTTCTCAACAGAACATGCTGTACTTCCTGTTATCTGAACAAGTGGAGGTTTCAAATAGTCACTGCATGCAAAAATGGTGTCCATGCCACACTAATGCATACAAAATACTAGTTACCATACATTCAGTTGTATATTTTGAAAATAGTCGTGATTCTAAATTATGGAAAATTGGAAAGTTATAACCAAGGTTATAATAGTTTTGGATTTTTCATTAGTTTTAGTTTTAATTTCGTTGTGAATTTTTGTTTTCAAATTCAGTTAGTTTTAGTTAGTTTTTAGAGTGAGTTTTCTAGTTTTAGTTTAGTTTTTATTAGTTTTAGTGTTAGTTTTAGTTTTTTTGTAATGGGCTATGTGTTGGGTGCGTGATTCAAAGAGGTCATAATAAATGTTTCCTTTATTTCCTTTGGTTTATCATCTCAGCCCCAATAAGGTTATTAACTGTTTTGTATTGTGGTTCTAGTGTAAACATCCCAGTCTCAGTAAACATATTCACCATGTGTTGCATGTTCAAATAGAAACACTGAATTATGAATGAAAAAAGTTGACAAAAACGAAAACTAAGGACATTTTCACTATAATTTTAGTTAGTTTTAGTTAGTTTTGTAACCACAAAATACAGTTTCAGTTAGTTATCGTTTTTTTAAAAACTCTGGTTTTTATTTTTATTTCAGTTAACGAAAATGTTTTTTCAATTCTAGTTTTCGTTATTTCGTTAGTTTTCGTTAACTATAATAACCTTGGTTATAACACGTATATAACACACATGTACAGAAATTACGGTAAACAATAGCAGCAATTACAAAAAACAGGAGTACATATGTAAAAAAGTTATGTTTAAGGGAAAAAACGTCCATATTTATTTCAATAGCCACTAATCTTTTTGGTTTGTGCATACTTTTTTTCTTCTTTTTTTTCTCTCCAAACTTTATTGTATCAACAGTTATACAACAAACGTGTCTATAGAATAAGTCTACAATGACTATCACGCCAGGGGGACTAAAGGATGTGAAACAAGGAAAATACTAATAACAATAATTAATAAAAGTTAAACAAACACGTTAGGCTCATAGAGGTTTTATGTTTTAACAGCTTTATTGTTATTACATCCACAAATGGATTAAATGTAGTGTTTGATATGGACAGTTACCTCTGTAAAGTTTGGAATCAAATTAAATGTATTTATACAATTTGGATTTATGGATATTATTTAGTCAAACTAATAAGTAGATTAATCAAATGTTATTGTAAGCAAATAGTTATATTGTCATATTTAGTGAATCCAAACCAGTGGTGAAATGTAACAGTGTACTTGAATATTTCCACATATGTAACTTTATACTTCTACTTCATTTTAGGAGTACATATTGTACTTTTTACTCCACTACATTTAGCTGCCAGCTTTAGTTACTTTTCAGGTCAAGCTATAACATGAAAAAATATGATACATTCAAAATGATTAAGCATGTTTATATATTAAACCACAAAACAGTATATTAAGTAGTTTTAAGTAGTATTATCCCGACTTTGACAACAGTAAAATAATGCTTACATAAATGCACAAATAATAATACAATAACATATTTGGAATATAAATGAGGCCATTCTGCATAACCAGTACTTTAATTTTGATACTTTGAGTACATTTTAGATTTAGATTTAGATTTAGATTTAGATTTGACTTTATTTATCCCACAGCGGGGAAATTTCTTTGTTACAGCTGCAGAAAATCACACAATATTAAGATAAGATAAAAAACAATCTAAGAAAAGACATTTAACAATATACAAAATATACAAAATAATAATAATATACTATATACAACTTAGTGCAAATTAAGTGGAGAATGTGCAGAGTGCAGATTATATGCAAAAATGTCCAGATTGTGAAGGGTGCTGATACTTTTGTACTTTTACTGAAGTAAATTTTGAATGCAGGACTTCGTAATTCTGCAGTGTTAGTATTTTTTACTTAACCCATAAGAACCCAGAGCTATTTATCCTGAAAGGAAAGTTATGGGGGATATACAACAGAACAAGTGGACCACATAGAACACATTTATGATGAAAAAAATACTACCCCTAAATGTCAAAGATCTGAGATGTGACATATACGTTACATTTGGCTTTTATGGTAATTATGTTTATATTTATGTTTAGAATATTTCTTATTTTAAAATATAAAAAAATAGACACATTTTCTGCTTACAGAGACACAAATTTGCCTTTTTCTTTGCATCTTCACAACATTTATCAAAATTATGACATTAATAGTGCTGTTTAACAACAAATTATTTTTCAGATTTGTTTTTAAGTAGCATAATAATAATAAATCAATAATAAATAGAAAAAATAACCACTTTCCTTTTTGTTTGCATCTCCATAAAATATATATCAAAATTGTGACCCTAATTTAACAAGTTAAATACAATACAGGACATTAACGGGTTAGAATTGTTAAATGGGTTTAAACTAGCCTAGTCACCAAAAATACGCTTTTTGAAATTATCTACTTTTTCACATTTCTTTGAAAAAGAACATAATGAGTTAAGGTGAAGCATAAAGCTGAATAAGGGAGATTCTAGAAGATTTAAAGTGTTTGTTACACGGGTGTCACCATAGGTTCTTATGGGTTAAGTAAGGCAGTAGTTCTCAACCTTTTCGAGTCGCGACCCCCAATTTAACATGCATGTTGTCCGCGACCCCCGCTCACTGAACACAATCTCACACATAGTTCAGATCACCAAAAAAAGAATCAAAATGACCAAAAAAGGAAACAAAATGACCAAAAAAGACACAAATTGACCACAAAATGATCAAAAAAGACATAAAATGACCGAAAAAAGCCAGAAAATGACCAGAAAAGACACAAAATGACCAAAAAAGACACAAAATGACTAAAAAAAGACACAAAATGACCAAAAAAAGGAAACAAAATGACCAAAAAATACACAAATTAACCACAAAATGACCAAAAAAGACACAAAATGACCGAAAAAAGCCAGAAAATTACCAGAAAAGACACAAAATGACCAAAAAAGACACAAAATTACTAAAAAAAAGACACAAAATGACCAAAAAAAGAAACAAAATTACCAAAAAATACACAAATTTACCACAAAATGACCAAAAAAGACATAAAATGACCGAAAAAAAGCCCGAAAATGACCAGAAAAGACACAAAATGACCGAAAAAGACACAAAATGACCGAAAAAAGCCAGAAAATGACCAAAAAAGACACAAAATGACTAAAAAAGACACAAAATGACTAAAAAAGGAAACAAAATTACCAAAAAATACACGAATTGACCACAAAATGACCAAAAAAGACACAAAATTACTAAAAGAAGACACAAAATTACCAAAAAAGGAAACAAAATTACCAAAAAATACACAAATTGACCACAAAATGACCAAAAAAGACACAAAATGACCAAAAAAAGACACAAAATGACAAAAAAAAGACACAAAATGACAAAAAAAGGAAACAAAATTACCAAAAAATACACAAATTGACCACAAAATGACCAAAAAAGACACAAAATGACCAAAAAAAGACACAAAATGACAAAAAAAAAACTTTAGAGGGTTAAATAAAGAAATATTCAAAATAAAATTGGAAATATATTGTCTGTTTTCCACATGAAAGTTACAGGAGAATACTGATATTAGAGGTGGACAAATCAATATTTTTGCTAATTGATATTGTCCTATGAGAAGACTGATAATACTTAGCTTAGCATAATAACTGGAAACAGACAGTAATGATGTTTTTATTTAGATATGGGAATGTGTGCAAAGCCAGAGAGTTAACTATGACATTACCTTCAAGAAGCTGCTTATGTTCACTGTTTTTCATTAGAAATGCCCCAATCTCATAAGCAAACTGCTCGTTCTGCAACATTGTCTTGTTTTCTATGTTTACAAATGTTAAACACAAAAGATACAATGTGTGTATATTGTGTAACAGATTTTGCTGCTTTTGATGGACATAAGCCAGTTGTATAGGTTTTAGTGGCATCTAGCAGTGAAGTTGCAGATTGCAACCAACTTAATAGAAATAATTAGAATGTTTGCTTATAATAAGTGCTGGTTAGAGAACTCCTACATCATGCTACAGTGATGACCAAATGGGGGTGACAAAAAAATCATATACTCTCATCTCATTTATCTTAAATGGATAGCTGGGGCTTTCATATCAAATTAATAACAACAATAATGTTAAGTTGGAGACTTAATTTAAAGAGACAACCAAAAAGACTAAACCACATGAACACTTTAACACAGTGGAGACAGAGCTGACTTCCAAAATGATTTGGCGACCCCCAGAAATCATCTCGCGACCCCAATTGGGGTCCCGACCCCAAGGTTGAGAATAGCTGAAGAGAGGGATGTCAAACAACACATTTGTCCAGTGCATATTATGAAGTTCTGTTTGGCCCTTTTCTTTGGCTTACGTCGTGCGTCATGACGTCAGAGCTGGGCGGGCAGAGCGGAGCGTGGGGCGGACGGGACTCGGAGGAGGGGAGCCGCTCCGCTCGGTAAGCGTCTGTCAGCTCCAACAGTTTGCTATCACCCGAGTAAGTGTGAATATATTTTTAGTTTCTGTCTTTCTGGTTTGTTTTACCGCCACTTTGTGCCTCTGTGTGATCTGTGCCGCGTGTGTGTGTCGCGAGGAAAAGCTGTTAGAGTCGATGTGGATATTTCATCGCACTAGCAGCACTGACACTAACGGGACTGTCAACCTGGGTCCCTGAACGCACCGCCGCTCACTGACAGCACTGCTGCCACTAAACTTACAATTCACACACATTATTTTAAAGCTTTACTCATAATTTCACATCATACCTGGAGGCTCGTCTGTTGTTCCTGCAAATCTACAAGACGTCAGGTACGTTTTTACCGTTCATCAACTTATCTTTCATAGCGGTCGCTATATTTCATCCCCTGTGGTGTTATCATAGCACTCACATGCTGCAGCATTTTATTTATTTATTTATTTATTTATTTAAATCTAGCATATCGTCACCCTGTTTAAATAATCGCCGAACTCATTTTTTCAAGTTTTGCAGGAAACACAAAAAACTTCACCCAAAGTGCAACATATGACATTTATTGATCATTTCACTCAAAAAGGATGTAACAAAAGATGGCTAGTGGCATAATAGTAATAACACTGTGTGTAAATTATGTAACTTAAGAGAAAATAAATGACTTAGGCAATTTTTTGAACATGCCTTTGTGACTTAAGCAAGATATGGTAACATTTTATTTTGAAGGGGTCTACATAAGAGTGACACAAGCCTGTCAGAAACATGACATGACATATCATGAGCATTAATGGTACTTCAAAGTGTCATTAATGTTCATGACACATCCCATGTCATGTTTATGACACTCTTATGTAGACACCTTCAAAATAAAGTGTTACCATATCTTGCTTAAGTCACAAAGGCATGTTCAAAAAATTGCCTAAATCACATTTTATTTTGACGTAGGCATAATAAATACGCCTAAGTCACACACTTGACATAGGCCATTATCTTAAAGGGGTAAAATCACATGATCTGATCAACTGAGGATGGAGGAGATTCTACCATAGGTGGCTATGAGGAGATGATTTAGGCAAAAAAAAACAATATTGACAAAAAATGACGATTATTTTAACAGGTTTTTATCATTGCTAGAGAAATAAACAGAAAAAAAACCCCCAATATAATCCGTGGCTTCTGTAAGTATGTGCTTTCACATCATCCCTTTTGCTCGCTTGTTATGGATTATGTTGCATAATACAAGTTGTGAGTGGCTAAAGTGTATATTTTCCAGTTAATGCATGTTTTTATACTGCCGTATTAATGTGCCTCTTATTATATTACACAAGGTCCTGGCAGTTGCTGCCTACACAAGTTTTATTTTCAATTGGCTAATGCAATTTAATGGGCTATAATGGTGACATGTCATGACCCGGAGAGGACGGACATCATTACATCTGATGCCTACTATTCTTCACAGACGAGCACTTTTTCCCGCAACCTATTATTATCAGTGTCTGGGAGACAGACAGAGACACACACACACACACACACACACACACAGGCAGAGAGGCAGGGAGGCAGATGCAGAGACAGCAAGGAAGAATTTAGAGGATTACAGTTTCCATCTCACTTTGTCTTTCCTTTCTTTAAGGTTTGTGGGCCTGACGGAGCAGGTTGTCATGAAGGAAATCCACTCCAGCATCCAGATTATGGATTGAAGGTTTGTTTTTACTCGTACTGATAACGGCTGATAATCTCTCTTTCCATCTATGACCATTTATATAATCTGGTGGTTCTGACAGGGCTCTGCATGTACAGTATATTTACACACACACACACACAGAGTGCTTGAAGTGATGAATCCACTATCTGCTCAGCTTACTCTGCTAAGTGGCTGAGAGCTTGCTGCCCCTTCAGGGCGCTGCTAGCGCAGCCATTCATGTCTCACTCCCACAGTCAGACCACCACGATGACGCTGCCCTCCTCCTCCTCCTCCTCCTCCTCCTCCTCCTCCTCCTCCTCCTCCTCCTCCTCCTCCTCCTCCTCTTTCTCCTCCTCCTCCTCTTCTGCTGCACTCACGTTGTGCCTTCTCTGTTTGGAACTGAGCTTAGATTTGAAAGTCTTTGTAAGAGTGCAGGCTGTTTGTGTGTGTGTGTGTGTGTGTGTGTGTGTGTGTGTGTGTGTGTGTGTGTGTGTGTGTGTGTGTGTGTGTGTGTGTTTGTGTGTGTGTGTGTGTGTGTGTGTGTGTGTGTGTGTGTGTGTGTGTGTGTGTTTGTGTGTGTGTGTGTGTGTGTGTGTGTGTGTGTGTGTGTGTGTGTGTTTGTGTGCATGATGCCTGCAAAATAGAACTCGGTGGTGTTGAGAGATGGAGTTGCCTCCTCCACTGTAAGACTTTGCTGTAAATTTACAGTCAAATTCTATCAGTAACTTGCTGTATTATGATTGTACAGTATATTGCTGTGAAAGCAATGCATTGTGGGAGTTTTCATGATTGCTCAGGCATTCCAACGATCAAAATTATACACTTATTTTCAGGAATTTACTGTTTTCAGCTGTCAGGAAAATCAAGTCATTATTTTCGAAAAGAAGAAAAGTTTTATTTTATTTCTTTTTTGTCTGGGCTGAAATAATCACAATGTGTTGTTTTTCCAGCAATCCTAATATAGAGTTTAAATGGATTAGTTGTTACATAATTTAGAGTTAAACATTTAAATGTCAAGCTATTTTTTTTCTGCGTTACGAGACAGTTTGTCAGTAAACGGACCTGTATTTCTATAATACAGTAGAGGTACTGTACGTTTTACAGTAACTTACTGGAGAAACTGCTGCCAGTAATTTACTGTAATTTTACAGTAAAAAGTTTTACAGTGTGACTTGTGATCAGCGACATGTAAAACTTCAGCATTGGATGGTGTAAAGATGTGCTGACCCCAGGTCAGATCACAAGATGTGCACAGCCTGACTGTCACCGGGGCTGATTAACTAATTGTTTACGGGAAGCCTGCGTTTCTCACACTGCACTGTTAAAAATCTTCGTAGAAATAACAGTAAAACACTGTCAAATACATCAGAAATAGGGCGTAAAATGAAAAATTGTATATCACCATATTAGACACTTTTAATTAATCAAAATCAAATCAAAGAATAGCACAAAACTTTTACTTTTTTCTGCCATAAAGTGGAAGAAAACACACAGTTTTGCTGTAAAAATATAACATTTTCATGCAAAATTTGTGGAGAAATACCATGATGTGTGAATGAATGACACAATTACCCTAAAAATAACAGGAATACTCAGTCTAAATTATAGTTTTTGCTGATATTTACATTTAAATTTAGAATAGAAAATCCACTCACTGTAATTTTTACGGTGAAGTTCTGGCAACCACAGCTGCCGGTATTTTACCGAAATTAAACAGATTTTTTTTACAGTGTGACACTGGATTAGAAAGATGACATGCAGTGGATTACAGTTAAAACCATGATGAATTATAACTATTCATGTACCATTTTGATGGAGATGTCTGTTATAAAGACTTTAGATGTTACTTGGAAATATAAATTATTGACATTTAGGGCAATAATGTGAGTTAGCACAACAAAGGAAGCCAGTTGTCTGCTCAAAAACAAGTTGGTGAGTTGTTGTTACTTATATCTTTAAGTTGGGGTTCACAACAAGGGACAATAGTTCTGATAACTCTTATTTCTTTGTTGGGAAATTCAGTCATTGGTGAAAGCTAGCGGCTAACTGATGCTAGCGGCTAACTGATGCTAGCAGTGCTAGTTACAGCTACAAGAGTAGCCATTAGCGTATCAATGCTAACTCAAAATTGTGGTCACAACATTAGCTGACATTCACAGCGGCGTTACAATCGTGCCAGAGAAATTCAGAGTTGAGCAAACTCAAAAACAAAACTTAAAATATTTAGTTTAATTGTCCAACTTAAAATTTTATCGAAGTTTGTTGCCTTGAAATTTCGAGTTCACCCATCTTTTCTTTTTTTGCAGTGCATGCATGGATTATTGTTCTGCATGCATGAAACTTCTGCAAAAAAGATATGACATTGTAGTGTTTGTTTACACAAGTTACATCTCCTTTGGTATCTGATTATTGTTAAAACATAGACAGGTTATGTATGTTGGCCATAAAATTGACCTCTAAATTCCCCATGGGTGTGACTGTGAATGTGACTTTGTCAGTGTATGCACACAGTATATTTTGCAGATTTTAAGAAAATATTGAAGAGAAACAAACACAATTCTCTTGCCTTGTGCCTTATGCTTGGTTGCTGCAGATGAAAAATACAATATGTTGAGTAATGTAGAGCGAGAAATATACTGTAAAGACCTGGGTTACATTTTTGGAAGTGGTACAATACCTTTGGCAGTGTAAGTGGGAAGCTGGCAAGGGCTCATGTGTTTGTTGCAGAGCTAGAGTTGGTGGTGGTGGTATCTAGATTGTAATATGTGAACAAAGCACATGGCTGTAAATGCACAGTGGCATATATAGCTGACAGAACAGGGGAAGGTTCTATGAAATACTCTGTAATGTTGCACATCAGCTTAATCATTTAGGTCTGAGATCAGTAAATATCTAGTAGAGATGCACATGTAGATTTCTTTGGTGAATCCAATTGACCTATGGCTAAGCCACACCCCCAAACGCGATGAGCCAATCACAGTGCGCATAGCTAACTCAATACACTCGGACATTCTCTGCTTCCACATCCATTGAAATGCATTGGAGTTAGTCCGTTTTCAATCATTTTTATGTGTTTTTTATTGAGATTTTAAGTTTAAAATGGTCAAACGGTGTGCATGGGGTACATGCAACTCTGACACAAGGTATAGCCCAATAATATGGGAGCAGTAACCCGGTTCCCTATGGCAGTGATTCCCAACCGCTGTTCCGCGGCACACTAGTGTCAATATCTATCAATATCAAATCCAGCGACTCCGTCTTAATGAGCGCTAACGAGGTCGGCCGGCTCGTTAACAAGAGCCTCTTGTTAAGGAGCCGGCCGACCTGTTAGCAGCAGTTAGCTACAGTTAGCTTACAGTGTGTATGTGCTAACAGGCTAACAGTTAGCTCTGTAGCAGTACAGTGTGTATGTGCTGCTGCTGCAGGAGGTGTTAGCTTAGCGATCTCTGTTTGTTTACAACAAGCAGCAGAATGAGCGGTGTCAGTGGGGTGAAAAGACGAGTGAAACCCTCTAACCTGTTAATGAAGGCCCTTTTGGTGACTTCCAGATGATATTTCATTTTTCTGTCTCCAAAAGTGATTAATTGCCTCCTGTGAAATTGCTCTGACTGTCACAGCTGCCATAGCAACCGTCACCGAATGTTGACAGTTTGTCCGAGTGAGTGGAGGGGGCGGGGCTTAGCCGTAGGTCAATTTTCTGTCTTTCTAGGAACTATGTTTCTCCCAAACTGCACCAGGTTACAGGACCATCCCTCACTCTGAAACAAAGAGAGAAAGTTGCCAAGTTGGCAACACTGTCTGTGTGTCTGTCTGTGACAACAGTTCATTATTGTCTTAGCAGTGTGAACCATGGTGCATGTGTGTAAGGTTGACCAGCACAGATTGACTCTATCTGAATCTGATTGGTCATCGGTCACAGCTGATCTACACTGTAAAAAAAAGTCTGTTTAATTTACGGTAAAATACCGGCAGCTTTGGTTGCCAGAACTTCACCGTAAAAAATACAGTGAGCGTATTTAAATGTGAATATCAGCAAAAACTGTAATTTATACTGAATAATCCCATTACTTTTAGGATAATTGTGTCATCATGGTATTTCTCCATTAATTTTACATGAAAATTTTACATTTTTACAGCAAAACTGTGTGTTTTCTACAGTTTATGGTGGTAAAATTTAAAGTTTTATGCTATTCTTTGATTTACAGTAATTAAAAGTATCTACTACGGTGATGTACAATGTTTTATTTTATGACCTATTTCTGATGCAATTTGACAGTGTTTTACTGTAATTTCTACAAACATTTTTACAATGTAGCTGAAAATCATCTGATTCCGTTCACCGACTGATCGATTGGTGCATCTATAAAATGTGATACATCTTTATTGATAATGCTCAATACTCAACATGAACCCAATTAACATTTCCCATTGACTGCGTCATAATACTAGATCATGTTTTGTGAAGTTGTGGTTTCACTTTATGTAAAGTTATTGGTTGCGGTTCTAATTTTGTTGTCCTAGTTCCCCAAACAAATTATGTAAAAATACTCAGCAGGAGATTTAAAAGGATTCAGATGCTCTGGGTTTTTGTTCTAAACCAAAGGTCAACCATGGCTAAAGAGGAAGTGTTGTATCTCAGAGAGGAAACATTCTTTTTCCTTTCTATCTCCCTTACTCTCTCACTTTCTTCCTCTTCCAGCAGGGCTTTGCTGTACTGTGGCTTCATTTAGATGCCACAGGCTGAAATCTTTTCTTGTCTTCTCACTTTTTTTCTTCCAATGGCATCAAGTGAAATGTCTCGCTGTACCATCATGCTTATCCTGTAACTGTGGAGAGACTGGCTTTATTCTCTCCACTAGGACTTACTCCCACACTTCCAGAATGAAGGTGAAATTCCTTTAAAAAAGCTGTGGTTTCTAGTGGCAACGGGCTGCCTGCTTCCCTCTGATCCCTTCCTGTTTGAAGACAGAGACAGAAAAGAGCCAAGGGTCACAAGAGTTACACTATAAAGTAGGACACAGGTCCATATTTTAGTTCAGGATAAGTTCACAGAGGATAGCAAATCAATTAAAACACTGTTTCTTTGAACCTTCAATGGAGGATTATGCTTGATTTGTCTAACTTGGAAAGGTTATATGTACTTATCCTAAATAGAATCATGGCTGGCTGGAGCCAGTTGGACAAAAGGAGGCTACACCATGTTAGGAGGCCAGAAAACCAGTCATGCTAACAGAGAAACCAGTTACCTGGACCTGGTCTCACAGGAATCCGTGAAATAGCCACGGATTCGCTTAACTCAAAATCCGTGGAATAGCCACGGAATCACTCATATTTCCGTGAAACTGACACGGATTTCGCTACAATGCAAGTTAATGCCAGTCATATCCCGTGGCTATTCCAACATACAAAGTGATTATGTACATTCACTGAGTGAATATTTAGAAAATAAAACATATATTTCTTGCTAGAAATGTGATCAAAATCCATTTTTATGCAGAAACTAAGTCAAAATATTAATTTTTTTCACTAAAAATGGACACAAACCAATAGGAAGTTCCAAAAAAGTGCTGGATCCTTCATTCTCATAATTCAACGTGCAGCATATTTCCTTAAGTTTCCCCCCAAAAAAGACATCAAATGACTAAAAAAAGACACAAAATTACCAAAAAAAGACACAGAATGACCAGAAAAGACACAAAAATACAAAAAAAGACACAAAATTACCAAAAAAGACACAAAATGACTAAACAATCCCAAAAAATGATCAAAAAAGACACAGAATGACCAGAAGACACAAAATTGACACGGACACGGATTTGGCTACAATGCAAGTTAATGCCAGTCATATCCCGTGGCTATTCCATGGATATTTGTTCCTATTGGTTTGTTCCAAGTCACGTGACTTTCAAGGTCCCGGCGGTCAGAACAAAAAACATGGCGGACAGTTCTCTCATTTTTAGTGAAAAAATCAATATTTTGACTTAGTTTCTGCATAAAAATGGATTTTGATCACATTTCTAGCGAGAAATATATGTTTTATTTTCTAAATATTCACTCAGTGAATGTACATAATCACTTTGTATGTTGGAATAGCCACGGGATATGACTGGCATTAACTTGCATTGTAGCCAAATCCGTGTCCGTGTCAATTTTGTGTCTTCTGGTCATTCTGTGTCTTTTTGGATAATTTTTTGGGATTGTTTAGTCATTTTGTGTCTTTTTTTGTAATTTTGTGTCTTTTTATTTTTTATTTTTGTGTCTTTTCTGGTCATTTTGTGTCTTTTTTTGGTAATTTTGTATCTTTTTTGGGGGGAAACTTAAGGAAATATGCTGCACGTTGAATTATGAGAACACTTTTTTGGAACTTCCTATTGGTTTGTGTCCATTTTTAGTGAAAAAAATTAATATTTTGACTTTGTTTCTGCATAAAAATGGATTTTGATCACATTTCTAGTGAGAAATATATGTTTTATTTTCTAAATATTCACTCAGTTAATGTACATAATCACTTTGTGGCGAAGATCTCGCCAGAAAAATATGACTGGTTTTGAAAAAAATGCTGTAAAATAAGAATGCTTTCAAAAATGGAAATGTTAATCGTTAATTAATGAACCCTCTGGGGGTTTTTGAGCGTATTTGCCCTTTATATACCACATTATATTTACTATACCCATGTTTGGTATTTGGTATTTTCTCAGCACAACTTCAACATGATTTGACAATTATTTTTTCACTTTAACCCACTTTATTAACATATTGAGCCCAAAATACACAAAAATCATGAAATCTGAAATAAAATTACTATTTTTGACGATAAAAACCATATGCAAATATGCTCAATGAACTGTTTCAGACCTGAAAAATGTAAACATAGGTTACAAATATGAACATGTAAAGGTTATATTCAAATATAATAAAACTAGATATAAAAAATACCATAAAAACATGTTTATTTATAGGAACAGTGTTAGATGATTAGACTCCTTTTTTCCATTTTTAGAAAATGCCACGCCTGCCTCGTCCCATCCTACTTTTACACTTGAATATATATTTTTGTGCTATCAAATTAAAACGATCATATCTTTGGTTTTACACATTATCTGATCATGATTAACAAAATGCAAAGTGAGTGAACAGAAGAAAAATCTAGGTATTTTTTTCCACACCTGCCTAAGACTTTTGCACAGTACTGTATATATTAAAGTCATGAATTTATCAAAAAAATATTAATATAAAATAGAATAATGGCAGTCAAATAAACAAAATACACAATAGCAATGAAAATAAGTGTGCCACATGAGATCAATTTAGTATATTTTTAAAAATAATTTTCATTAATATTAGCAAGGCAACATAAAGGTATTGGGGGACAAACAGGTTTTGTGTTATTTAAAAGAAAAAATAAATTGATCATCCTTAAGTCAGCCTCCAGCAATTCTACAGGAAGTTAACTGTTTCCTATTGTCAACACCAAGTAAAACTACACTACTGGTCAAAAGTTTTAGAACACACCAACTTTACCAGAATTTAATTGAAAATGATGCAGTTTAATGTCTCAGTGTACTCTGAAATTAATGCACATTTGCAACATTTAAAATTCTTTATTGAGCATGATAGTGTTTTGAAAGTTAAAAAAAGATTCAAAATCACATTTTATGTTGGACTAAAGGACTAAAAAAAGACTCAAAATGACCAAAAAAAGACACCAAAAGACACAAAATGACTAAAAAAAGACACAAAATGACCAAAAAAAGACACAAAATGACCAAAAAAAGACACAAAATGACAAAAAAGACACCAAAAGACACAAAATGACTAAAAAAAGACACAAAATGACCAAAAAAAGACACAAAATGACCAAAAAAAGACAACAAAAGACACAAAATGACTAAAAAAAGACACAAAATGGCCAAAAAAAGACACAAAATGACCAAAAAAAGACACAAAATGACCAAAAAAGACACAAAATGACCAAAAACAGACACAAAATGACCAAAAACAGACACAAAATGACTAAAAAAAGACACAAAATGACCAAAAAAGACACAAAATGACAAAAAAAAGACACAAAATGACCAAAAACAGACACAAAATGACTAAAAAAAGACACAAAATGACCAAAAAAGACACAAAATGACCAAAAAAAGACACAAAATGACAAAAAAGACACCAAAAGACACAAAATGACTAAAAAAAGACACAAAATGACTAAAAAAAGACACAAAATGACTTACAAAGACATGAAAAGAATTCAAAAATGGACAAAATAGCCCAAGACTCCATAGAGTTAAGTTGTTAACCCATTTCTTGTTCCCTGAAAAAGGCCTACTTGTATAATTCTGAAATGTACATTATTTTCCAGTTTTGGTTAAGCTTACCTTTTTTTATTTACCTCTGGCAGTTCACCACTTACCTTTGGACCCTTTCAAGCTGTTCATTTGACTTGAACTGCTTGAATTTCAATAAAAAACTGGAAAAATTGGGGTGTTCTAAAACTTTTGACCGGTAGTGTATATAAAAACATGTAGCACTGGGTCCAGAGTGAATATCTGAGCACTTTAACCTAACTTCAGTGTCGTGCAGCAGCTGGTTGGACCTCTCTGTTTACCCGGTGCTGATGCTGTGCTGCCCTGTATTTCTTGTCCGTGTGCTGACAGTATCCACTGTCCTCAGTCATGAATTTGTTTTTCACTGGCTGAGAAAATGGACGTGTCGTGCGAGAGTGCGTTCCAAGTTTCTGTACCAAGTTATGTGCTTTGGTGCACGTAGAGCTTAAAACTAATGGCAGAGTTCAAACATATCAAGCCCTGACCCATTTGTTTCAGTTTGTTTACATCTTCTGAACTTTATATGCCAGATTTTGGATGAGTCAAGTGAAGTTTTGAAGGTCTTTCAACATTAATCTTCTACCGAGACTTAATTTGATATTGTTGACCCTCAGCCTGATATCATGCTGATGGTCAGAGCTTGAAGATGTGCTGATCCACACTAACCCCCCTAGTGTCTGGTTACCTGAGCTCACAGATCTGACTGGAGAGTTATTTAAATAGGTGACGATGAGGAAGATTTATATCTGACTGTGTAAAGTTGTTGTCACCTGCTGCCAGATGCCTTCTGACCTGATTACCTGGGAGCTTTCTCTCTTCAGTGTGTTGTCCCTGACACACATTCCTTTTCCCATTCCTGATGGCTGTGCTCAGCCTTTAACACAATCTCTGGTATGAGATCCAGCTGGTGTGTAGGTGGTTTCCAGCCTGTTGACAGGTGATGATGCCTTGCCAGAGCTGGTGAAATATGAACTATGCTGGCTGAGTTGGCCTGGTCACTATTAAACACCTATCAGGCTAGTAAGTGAAGGCCACTTTGCAGGGCTTGAAATGTAAAACATACATACTAATTAGGGCCTCGGGGCAATCTCCCCAGCACTGGTCCCATACAGCAATATCTGTAGGGACCAGTGCTGCACTACTGTTATACTGTGGATTTCTTCTTCTTCCTCTTGCGGACGCAATTTCGTCCCGCTACTAGTCAAGACAAATTATATATCAAAACGTGCGGTTTGATCGGGATCGGTGTGCTATTACTTTTCTCTACAGAATACAAATTTTTCGCGACGTAAGTCGCGAAAAAATGCTCAAAATTTTGCATTGAAATGAATGGGACGGCCGACAAAAAATGAGCGAAAAAGAACAATCATTGGAGATTTTTAAACGTCTACTTCTCCGGCATAATTTCACCTAGAGACTCCATTTAAACTTTAAACAGTAGACACAAGTCTTGTGTATCGGTGTATTAATCCACGTTTCGATAGGTCATATAGTTTTTTATCAATCCCTGTTCAATGACCATGATCATTTTTGGAGAAATTCTGAGATTATAATGGGTGTGTATTGCACGGAATGTTCGTGTCACAGTGTGTGATGTCATCGCCAGAGTGTAGAGGGAGAGAAGAAACTGTCAAAAAATAAATTTGAAAACTGCGCTCCAGGCCGCAAATTCCACTCTACAGAAATAATTTATACATAGAAACGTAGGAAAATTTGTCTTCTCCCTCACAATCCTCTGGTAAAGCTGTCAGAGTTATAGTTTGGGCGTACGATGCAGAGATGCGCCACCAAAACCACCAACAGCCTCATTGGCTCCCATATTAAAAACGCAGGAAGATTTCGGAAAAAGGCAAAAAAACAGTTTTTTTAGATCGCTCTAACAAAGATATTTTTTAATTTTTCTTTAAAAAAAAACATATGTAGACGTTCAGGAAGAACTCAGGACGCTCAAAGTGAAGTCGGATCAATGATAGGTATTATGGTTTTGCCAAAAATGCTTTCTGTTCGAGACCAGAAATTTCAGTCTGTCCACCTCTGCTGTCACTATGCCGGAACAGGTGTCAGTTAATTCTGTTGATTGCTTTGATCTTTGATGTGATTACAGTTACAGATACACACACACACACATGCGCGTAAGTGCACACACTCCTCACACATGCATACACATGCTTCAAACACACGCACACACACACACACAGTAACTTTATGTGATTTTAATTACACACACACACACACATTTACATTTACATTTAGCAGATGCTTTTATCCAAAGCGACTTACAGGAAGAGTAAAAACAAACAAACAAACACACACACACACACACACACACACACACACACACACACACACACTTTGAGGTTAAAGGGCATAGTTTTAAATCTCTGACGAATCTCATCATAGTGTACACACACCGGCAGTAGCCCCCGTGGCCCTTTCAAAATTTCCCCAGAGGAAATTTTCTAGTTCCTCCTCTTGTCCATTGTAAACCATTGAGAACATCTTCCCTATCCTCAGCTCAGCCACATCAGCTCCATGCTGAGTATTGTTGTAGTTGTAGTCAACATGAACCAGTGTCACTTCATGCACATGGTGAATTATTCATCAGGTCTCTGCTTTAAACAAGGCTTCCCCTGTAAACTTATAGCTCCATCCAGCATGTTTAACATGCAGCCTGATGACTCACCGCCAGGCTAATAATCATGTAGATTTGTTCATTGTCCCACCTTCTACGTTAGAGATACTTTAACCCATAAGAACCCACGGTGACACCCATGTAACAAACACTTTAAATATTCTAGAGCAGGGGTCTCAAACTCAAATTACCTGGGGGCCACTGGAGGCAGTATCAAAAGGACCAAAAACATCTGAATTACTTAAAAAAGACACAAAAAAGACACAAAATTATTAAAAAAGAGACACAAAATGACCAAAAAAGACACAAAATGACTAAAAAAGAGACACAAAATGACAGAAAAAAACTAAATTACTTAAAAAAGACACAAAAAAGACACAAAATTACTAAAAAAGAGACACAAAATGATCAAAAAAGACACACAATGACTGAAAAAACACTAAATTACTTTAAAAAGACACAAAATGACCAAAAAAAGATACAAAATGACAGAAAAAAACTAAATTACTTTAAAAAGACACAAAATGACCAAAAAAGACACACAATGACTGAAAAAAAACTAAATTACTTAAAAAAGACACACAAAAAACCCCACAAAATTACTAAAAAAAGACACAAAATGACAGAAAAAAAATAAATTACTTAAAAAAGACACAAAAAAGACAGACAAAATGACCAAAAAAGACACAAAATTACTAAAAAAAAAAGGACACAAAATGACCAAAAAAAGACACAAAATGACAGAAAAAAACTAAATTACTTAAAAAAGACACAAAAAAGACACAAAATTACTAAAAAAGAGACACAAAATGATCAAAAAAGACACACAATGACTGAAAAAACACTAAATTACTTTAAAAAGACACAAAATGACCAAAAAAAGACACAAAATGACAGAAAAAAACTAAATTACTTAAAAAAGACACACAAAAACCCCCACAAAATTACTAAAAAAAGACACAGAATGACCAAAAAAAACCCCACATCATAAATATGTTCTGCGTGGTTCACTTGGTCTGTGATATTTATTTTATGGATAACTGGCTCTGGGTTCTTATGGGTTCAGCCCCGTACAGCCATCATAGATCAACACAATAGTTTCTCGGTGGAGATGAAAACAAGAAAAGTCTCTTTGTTTCTTCCTGTTAGTAGTCTCAGATGACTCAGACTTTCTTTACTCAGTGTGCCACCTGTTGTTCCCTTTGTGTGGGTGTGTGTGTGTGCAAATGTATAGTTTTTATTGCTGTTTTGTGATGAACGTTTGGTATTTGTTTTCACTGCATGGCTGAGGGTGATAACAATTGATGTAGTTACAGATGGCTTCTGTTGCCTAGGAGATCAAATTAAATATGAAATATTAGGTAACTTCCATATCCACATTTGACATTTTTGCTTTATTTAAGCTGAAAGCTCGGTGTATCCAGGTCAGTTTAACACAGATACAAGGTGCACAATCATAGTCTTCTTGTTAGCTGTGCAAGCAGCAACTAAAATAAAGTTGTGCAAGCAACTTTATGTGTTTTTATGCACACTGTTCATTGCACCTTATTTGTTTCATAGCACCAACATTTTTATACTGTAAATTCATATTTATTCTGCACTGGAATTCTACTCCTTCTTTAGACACTTTATATTTTGGTGTATTTTTATTGTATTTTTATATTTTATTGCTTGAAGTATGCCTAGGTTGTTCTTTTTATTTAATTGTGTTGTCATTGTCTCTGTGTGTAATGCTGCTGCTACACTGTAATTTCCCAGCTTGGGATAATAATAATAATAATAATAATCTATCTATCTATCTATCTATCTAACTATCTATCTATCTAGATCAGATGTTTCATTCTTTTCCTTCTGGATTACAAGTCTGTGGTGTCATTAAGAACACACAGGTGTGTGGTTGTGGTGTTTATGTCTGCATGTGATTGTGTGTCTTCTGGTTTGTCTTGTTGGAGCTGGAAAGCTGAGCACAGCTCTGGCAGCAGGGCCTCCCTGTGGGTTTCATCTTGCACAATAGGGCGTTGTGCCTGCCTTTGTCAAGGAACTACCTGCCATTCACCTCCACATCCACACACACTCTGAGCTGAACCTGACACGGCCAAACAAGCCGTGGAAGGGTTGCCTTTGAACCAGTCTGGCCTCCTTCACTCCCTCTGTAACCTTCTATCTATCTCCACTTAGTAAACCTTTCAGGCACCATTACGGTGTGTTCAGACCGGACGCGTAGCGAATTTTCGCGTCACTCGCGCGAGTAAATAACTTGCAAATTTTCGACCAAATATGCCGGCCGGCGAAGGCTGCTAATGCTAATGCTAACTTTGTAGAGAAGTAGCTACAACAGATAGCTGAAATCACATTGTCACAACTTACCAGGCAGACCGGTGACCTCACTCACCCTCCTCCAGGCAAGATCTTTATGGTTCCGGTTGCGGTAGGAGGGTGATGATGTGTCAAAAAGCTCGGGAAGCCCACAGACCGCAACAATGAGTTTCTCCTCCATTTTTCCAGAGTAGGCGGGTTCCCGGGATGCATGACGTCACTGTCGTCCAGAATCTCAACGCTGATAGGCTGTCCCAACACAGCGTCACGCGAATATTTCGCCAAAGTTGAATTTATTGAACTCACGCGAATTCGCGTTGTTTCATTCGCGCCGCGACATTCGCGTCGCGCGAAACCCGCGTTTCGCACCGCCGGCAAAAATTTGCGTCTATTTGCGTGTTTGCATTGACTTTGTATGTAATCTTGTCGCGCGAAATATTCGCTACGCGTCCGGTCTGAACACACCGTTAGTGATTTTCATTTTTCACACATGCACCATCTCAGAACCCATCGGCTCTCTGTCTGATGCTAACTTAGCCTCTGGTGGCCAACAGTCTACACTGCAAAAAAAGAAAAGTTGGGTGAACTCTAAATTTCAAGGCAACAAACTTCGATACAATTTTAAGTTGGACAATTAAACTAGATATTTTAAGTTTTGTTTTTGAGTTTGCTCAACTCTGAATTCAGATTGTTGTCAACTCAACTGTAAATTGTACTAACTTATAATTTTACATTGTAATAACTTTTAATCCTTACTTCTGCTAACTTCTGCAATGTGCTGAATCGGCACGATTGTAACGCCGCTATGAAATGTCAGCTAATGTTGCGACCACAATTTTGAGTTAGCATTGATACGCTAATGGCTACTCTTGTAGCTGTAACAAGCAGCGCCGCTAGCATCAGTTAGCTGCTAGCATCAGTTAGCCGCTAGCATCAGTTAGCTGCTAGCATCAGTTAACCGCTAGCTTTCGCTAATGACCGAATTTCACCGCTTTCCCACATTTCCCAACAAAGAAATAAGAGTTATCAGAACTATTGTCCCTTGTTGTGAACCCCAACTTAAAGATATAAGTAACAACAACTCACCAACTTGTTTTTGAGCAGACAACTGGCTTCCTTTGTTGTGATAACTTACATTATTGCCCTAAATGTCAATAATTTATATTTCCAAGTTTTACCAACTTAAATCACTGTTTTAGGCCAAAAAATACAAGTTGGCTTTTTTCCAGTGTAGTTGGTAGATATCTGCATAAAGACATCCTCTTCTGTGCAGCAATCGTTGTTTACGGCCTGATTAGCAACGAGACACAAGAATGCAGTTAGTGTTGAGAGACGACCGGATTGTTTCTATGCGTTTGACTGTAGATGCTTTTTTTTTAGCTAATAAAAAGCTTAAACCTTTTTTCAGATGATAGGCCAATGTTTTTTTGTATTAAGATGTATTGTTTTCCTAAAATACAAGAAAACAAAATAAGCACAACAAGATAAAATGTTGTTATCATCCTTATTGTTGTTTTAAAATCAGTATGAGGCCAAAATTTCACAATCATTGCATCCATAATTTCAGCCGATTCATTCTACCTCTTTTTTTTTAGACTGTTTGGCCTGTGAAGCATGATACGTGCCTGTAAACCAAGGTTCTAATAGTTTTGGATTTTTCATTAGTTTTAGTTTTAATTTCGTTGTGAATTTTTGTTTTCAAATTCAGTTAGTTTTTAGAGTGAGTTTTCTAGTTTTAGTTTAGTTTTTATTTTTTGAAAATGCTTAGTTTTAGTTTAGTTTTTATTAGTTTTAGTGTTAGTTTTAGTTTTTTTGTAATGGGTATGTGCTTTCATTTCCTTTGGTTTATCATCTCAGCCCCAATAAGGTTATTAACTCTTACAGTTCTGGGTGTTTTGTATTTTTAACATCCCAGTCTCAGTAAACATATTCACCATGTGTTCCTGCATGTTCAAATAGAAACACTGAATTATGAATGAAAAAAGTTGACAAAAACGAAAACTAAGGACATTTTCACTATCATTTTAGTTAGTTTTAGTTAGTTTTGTAACCACAAAATACAGTTTCAGTTAGTTATCGTTTTTGAAAAAACTCTTGTTTTTATTTTTATTACAGTTAACGAAAATGTTTTTTCAATTTTAGTTTTCGTTCTTTTGTTAGTTTTCGTTAACTATAATAACCTTGCTGTAAACGTGACACTTTTAATACCAAAACTTCATCCAGTTGCCTACAGATTCTGCATTTAAGTGCAGATGTCTATTTATAGAGATTTAACATGCACTATGTCCCAGGCAGGCGATCTATATCTAAATTCAGACAGATCATCAGTGGAATCAGTTAGTTCGCTCCATGTGAAAGGATCTTCTGTTACCCTGAACATTTCACATCCCTGTAAAATGTTTCTGAGGACTTGAGGTGGGAATTTAGTGACACAGATACAACACAACTCACATTTACACATGCAGGAAAAGTTCTGAACATTTCAGGGACAGACTGCATGTAAAAGAGGCTCAGCTCTCCTGTGTTGTGTCTCTTATCACACTCTGCAGAATGCTGAAGTCATCTCCTGCACTGTCACAACTGACACAACTGTGCTATTCACACACACACACACACACACACACACACACAGATAAATACAATAACGATTGTTCCTGTTTCCTGCCTATGCTGTCATTATGCAGCTGCTGAATGAGATATGCTCCCACTTCCATCGGTCAAAGACGTCACGCACAAACACACATATACGTACGTACCAAGGTTATTATAGTTAACGAAAACTAACGAAATAACGAAAACTAGAATTGAAAAAACATTTTCGTTAACTGAAATAAAAATAAAAACTAGAGTTTTTTTAAAAACGATAACTAACTGAAACTGTATTTTGTGGTTACAAAACTAACTAAAACTAACTGAAATTATAGTGAAAATGTCCTTAGTTTTCGTTTTTGTCAACTTTTTTCATTCATAATTCAGTGTTTCTATTTGAACATGCAACACATGGTGAATATGTTTACTGAGACTGGGATGTTTACACTAGAACCAAAATACAAAACAGTTAATAACCTTATTGGGGCTGAGATGATAAACCAAAGGAAATAAAGGCAAAATTTATTATGACCTCTTTGAATCTGGCACCAACACATAGCCCATTACAAAAAAACTAAAACTAACACTAAAACTAATAAAAACTAAACTAAAACTAAGCATTTAAAAAAAATAAAAACTAAACTAAAACTAGAAAACTCACTCTAAAAACTAACTAAAACTAACTGAATTTGAAAACAAAAATTCACAACGAAATTAAAACTAAAACTGATGAAAAATCCAAAACTATTATAACCTTGGTACGTACACAAATGCACATTTCCACACAATATAATTCCGGCTATCTCTCTCTCTTTCCTTTTCTGTCTTTGTCCAATAAAACACACACACACACACACACACACACACACACACACGCACACACACACTAGTGTTGCTGCCAGAACTCTCTGGCCTCGTTCCTCTCTTATTGATGTGTGTCTGCAGCACAAAGAGCAGCGATGGGCTGTGTGAGGCTCGGAGGGAACAAAGACTGGTCTATTCCAGCAGCTCTCTCTCTCCTCTGAAACACTGCATGGGCTTGTTGAAGCTATGGCCATATTTTGAGTTAAGCGACTGTATGTTCAGCAATGAACAACAACATGGCTGCTTCAGTGGCCAGATTCTCCCCCACTTGTGCTGGTCATGCCCACTCTGCAACTTTTTCTTTAAATGTCAGGAGTACACTGCAAGACTTTGCTGTAAATTTACAGTCAAATTCTAACAGTAACTTGCTGTATTATGATTGTACAGTATATTGCTGTGAAAGCAATGCATTGTGGGAGTTTTCATGATTGCTCAGGCATTCCAACGATCAAAATTATATATTTATTTTCAGGAATTTACTGTTTTCAGGAAAATCAAGTCATTATTTTCGAAAAGAAGACAAGTTTTATTTTATTTCTTTTTTGTCTGGGCTGAAATAATCACAATGTGTTGTTTTTCCAGCAATCCTAATATAGAGTTTAAATGGATTAGTTGTTACATAATTTAGAGTTAAACATTTAAATGTCAAGCTATTTTTTTTCTGCGTTACGAGACAGTTTGTCAGTAAACGGACCTGTATTTCTATAATACAGTAGAGGTACTGTACATTTTACAGTAACTTACTGGCGAAGCTGCTGCCAGTAATTTACTGTAATTTTACAGTAAAAAGTTTTACAGTGTAGAACTGAATAGAAGAGTGAAGAAGAGACACTGATCATGTTATTGTGCAGATATTTGGTTCAGAAGAACTATAACAAAGCAAAATCTGCATAAAAAACGGCATAATACACTACACTGTAAAACTTTTTACTGTAAAATTACAGTAAATTACTGGCAGCAGTTTCGCCAGTAAGTTACTGTAAAACTTACAGTACCTCTACTGTATTATAGAAATACAGGTCCGTTTACTGACAAACTGTCTCATAACGCAGAAAAAAAATAGCTTGACATTTAAATGTTTAACTCTAAATTATGTAACAACTAATCCATTTAAACTCTATATTAGGATTGCTGGAAAAACAACACATTGTGATTATTTCAGCCCAGACAAAAAAGAAATAAAATAAAACTTGTCTTCTTTTCGAAAATAATGACTTGATTTTCCTGACATGCTCAGCTGAAAACCTGAAAAAAATATATAATTTTGATCGTTGGAATGCCTGAGCAATCATGAAAACTCCCACAATGCATTGTTTTCACAGCAATATACTGTACAATCATAATACAGCAGGTTACTGTTAGAATTTGACTGTAAATTTACAGCAAAGTCTATTGATTTCACTTTATGCTAGATTGCACTTTGTCTGTTTAATCACTGAGCTGTTAGGACTGTTATGTCACTCTCACCATTATGTTAATCTCCTTTTAAATAATCACCTTTGATTGTCTTCTGTGTTCAATAATGTTAATGGATGTGATCTAAGAACACTTAAGTGCCGCGTCTTCATCAGTGAAACCTTTCTGAATGAAGCTGCAGCTGTTTTCTATGCAGAGAGGCCAAGTGAAACACTACAGGGAGCTGTCTGGGATATATATATATATATATATATATATATATATATAGTAATCTGTTGTTAAACTCTGGCACTTGACAGAACAGAGCTTGCTTAAAAAGGGCAAAGAAATCAGGAGGTTAAAGAAACAAGTATTTATCACTATGTTGAAGTATATTATACTGTCAAAAATGTTTGTAGAAATAACAGTAAAACTCTGTCAAATACATCAGAAATGGGGCGTAAAATTAAAAATTGTACATCACCGTATTAGACACTTTTAATTACCGTAAATCAAAGAATAGCACAAAACTTTTACTTTTTTCTGTCATAAACTGGAAGAAATATGCAGTTTTGCTGTAAAAATATAACATCTTCATGCTAAATTTATGGAGAAATACCATGATGTGTGATTGAATGATACAATTACCCTAAAAATAACAGGATTATTCAGTCTAAATTACAGTTTTTGCTGATATTTACATTTAAATTTAGAATAGAAAATCCACTCACTGTAATAAATATTAATTTTTTTTAGAGATATGGTGTTTAGTACATTTAACAGTGAGAAAATGTATTTTTACAAAAAATAAATGCTAAAAGTTACAGTGATGGCTTGTAAATATGTTAGTATATTTTTTATATTCACTGTGCCAGTGTATTTTACAGTGAAGTAATGTATTTTTCCAACAAAAAAAGTAAAAAATACTGTTTTGGCTGATATATACATTTAGGGTGTTTCATTGTTACTCAAACCGAATTAACCCATTTATCAATTTACGGTCTTTTACTGTCATGGTTTAACAGTTTTTCACCGTAAAATCTACAGACATTTTTAACAGTGTATATCACCATATTAGACAATTTAATTAATCAAAATCAAATCAAAGAATAGCACAAAACTTTTACTTTTTTCTGCCATAAAGTGGAAAAAACACACAGTTTTGCTGTAAAAATATAACATTTTCATGCAAAATTTATGGAGAAATACCATGATGTGTGAATGAATGACACAATTACCCTAAAATAACAGGAATACTCAGTCTAAATTACAGTTTTTGCTGATATTTACATTTAAATTTAGAATAGAAAATCCACTCACTGTAATTTTTACGGTGAAGTTCTGGCAACCACAGCTGCCGGTATTTTACCGTAAATTAAACAGAATATTTTTTACAGCGTATATTAATTATCCAATGCTTGTCACAGTCTGCAAAATGATAAAGTGTGAGTGTGAGTTGTGTTTTTTCTGCTCTACTGAGCGTTCACCAGACAATGAGAGCAGCTCAGCTGAATGAAACGAGCCCCAGAGCTCAGGACAAGGACCTGAGTGTGTGTTTATTTGTGTGTGTGTGAGTATTTATACAGGGCATGAGAGAGGCTGACACGGCTCCAGAGAGGCCATTGTCCATGTGGTCGTCTGTAATTCACCTTTGACAGTATTGTGACATTAGTGGGAATTATGCTGACTCAGCGAGGCGGCTGGTCCCAGCTGTCACTGACACCTGTTATCACTGATAAACGCTGATCTGTTTCTGTGGCGGACCAGGCTTAAATACTGATGCTGTTGATCCGAGGAGAAAGTGAAGAGGAAATTTGTAAAAATTCTGTTGTTTAACCCATTAAGGCCTAAAGCAGCTGGAAAAAAATGCCTGTAAAACCTCTGGGGGATTTTCAAATGAGCCCCTAAAACCTGAAGTTTTTCTGGAAATTCAACACCTACTAAATAATAGATTTTTCAGCCTCTGTAGCAGATAAAAATGAAATTCAAAAAGTATTTGAGAGCTTATACTCGTGGCTTTCATAGAAAGTTGAGTTTATTTGTCCAAACCTTCAATACAATTTTTTTTAAAAATCAACAAACTCAGCAAATGTTACATTTGACTGAATAAAAAATCCTATGCATAATACTAATACATGCCCATTAGCAAGATGCTAACATGATATGACCACTGGAAGAACAAGACATAGTTCTCATTAGCCTACTCTAATAAAAAAATAATAATTATCATAATAATAATAATAAATGATAATAATACATTTTATATATTGCACTTTTCAGGGTACTCAACGACGCATAAAGTAATATAAGACATAAACAGTCATGATTTCTTATATCATCATCACAATCAATTAGCCTATTATTATTATTAATATTAATATATTATTAATAATATTATTATCTCCAGATGGCCACAAATCTGTCTGTTCTTTGGTGAAAGTATGTCGTCTAAAAACATATTCCTCATCCATAAATCTGGTCGACTGGTTCCGAGGGTTCAAAGTCCAGATCAGCAATAAAATCATCGGCGCTGTTTTCATCAGATCTCTCCCGTCACTTCCTGCTGAGCTCCTCCGCTCATATATATATATATATATATATATATATATATATATATATATATATATATATATATATATATATAGATAGATATGCCTCCACTATAGTCGTCTTCCTCCATGATTTAAAGTTCTGGAAAAGTCCCATGTTGCATTGCGACACTCCCGCATGTATTCTGATCATGATTCTGATGCATTTCATTGGCCAAGAGACCGAAAATAGGTGGAAAAAAATACAAATACTACAAAATGACATATCCGCTGTCCCGGCCTTAATGGTAGAGTGACGCAACAGCGCTCCCTGTTTTAATGGTAGAAATGCGGTAATGCTTTCCCGGCGTCAATGGGTTAAATTGTCTGAAGCAAGCACTGTTAAACATCTCAATGATGAGATAAAAAGGGATAGTTTACTTGGGATTTCTTGCTCTCTAACATTATTTTCAAAATGAAAGTAAGTAAGTAAACTTCATTGATATAGCACCTTTCACTGACAGAAGTCACAAAGTGCTTCACATAGAAATCATACACATAACATAAAAATGTACATACAAGTTTTAAAAGACCAAAACAACAGCAATTTAAACAACCATAGCAGTCCCGAAACAATGAATCAAAAGCCTGAACAAATAAACATGTCTTCAGTTGGCTTTGAAAGTGTTTTCAAGTGTTAAAGAATATTAACCGCAGTATTTTTTAGTACACTCAAAAAAATAATTAAGCCAAAAATGTGGACTTTATTTAATTTAATTACATGTAAATTTTCCATGTAATTTTGTTACATACGTTGAATTTAAAAGGTCAAATTAAATGCAATGTTTTTCTTTCATTTAAAAGTAACATAAATAAATTAAATAACGTTAATGCAAATTACATAAATTTAATGTGTAAATTTACTTAAAGTTTATGTATACTTTTACATAAACCTTATGAGTTTCTTTATTAACAGATTACTGTTTAGGGAACACATATTCAACATTAATAAGTTGCTTATTATCATGCAAATAAGTAACATATTGGCTCTTAATTAGTCATTATTCAGTAGTTATTAATGCCTTATTCTGCATGGCCTTATTATACAACCAGTAAGACATTAACTAAGAGTTTTCCCTCTATTACCTCAGAATTATTGCTTATTAGTAGTAAGTAAGGAAGGTTTTTTATATGAGTTATGATCTTAATAAGCTTTACTTCGTATGGACTTTATAAGTCTCTTTAACTTTATATGTAATATTGAATGAACTCATAAGGTTTATGTAAAAGTATACGTACATTTTAAGTAAATCTACACATTAAGTTTACGTAGAAATTTGCATTAACCCATTGAATCCTGGAAAGCGTTTACGTCGTTTTGTAGTATTTTGTATAAGCTCTCAAATACTTTATGAATTTCATTTCTATCTGCTACAGAGGCTGAAAAATCTATTATTTAGTAGAAGAGTTCACACTTTTTTTTCCAGAATTTTTCCAGAATTTCCAGAAAATTAGAGGCTTATTTTAAAATCGCCCAGCGATTTTTCAGGCCTCAATGGGTTAACGTTATTTAATTTATCTATATTACTTTTTAATGAAAGAAAAACATTGCATTTAATTTGACCTTTTACATTCAACGTATGTAACAAAGTTACATGGAAAATTTACATGTAATTAACTTACATAAAGTCCAAATTTTTGGCTTAATAATTTTTTTGAGTGTGTGTTCCAACACTGCCAGGAGAGTAAAATATGGTGAAATGAAGCACTTTTTTGGGTCTGAATAGGACAATCCTCATTCAGAGGTCCATCTGGTGCTGTTTTTTGCGTCATCACCTCATCAAGGTGACTGAGGGACTCGCCTGCTCAGATTAAACAAAGATGCAGAACATCTCACACATACACAAACACACACCAGTCTGACAATAAACCTTTGTCCTCTAAAGGCTCCTGAAAGAGGATTTAGTTTGAATATAAAACCGTAGGCAATCAAGAAAACATCCAATCCAGCACTGGGATCATCCTGGGGATGAAGGAGGGGATTTATAGACCCAGAGGGAGGGGGGGCCTGCAGCTCCAGGACAGGATTAACTTAGGTTAACCCTCCACAATCAATTACACTTCACTGGGACTGCCAGGAAATGCCCCTCAGTGTGACGGGGCATGCATTATAAAATATGCATGCATGCTTGATTATGATACAAGTGTGCATGGCTCTCTGCCTGCTACACTCAAAAAAATAACTTGTTCCCAGAACGAAATAAAATGATGGAAATAATTTCCACCTAAATAAAATGCTTTAATCTAGCGAGAAACTACGGAAGCCCTGAACCGCAAGTGAAGAAATTTTTTTTTGAGATGTTATCTTGTTATTTCAAGATAATATCTCATTATTTCGAGATAATACACATATGTAAAAAAAAAAAAAAAAAGAATTAAAAAAAAAAAAAATCTTCCAAATTTTTTTTTTTCTTCAGATATTATCTCATTATTTCGAGATAATATTTCGTTATTTCGAGATAACACACCTATGTAAAAAAAAATATTTAAAAAAAAAAATTTTTTTTTTTTTTTTTTTTTTACATAGGTGTGTTATCTCGAAATAATGAGATAATATCTGAAGAAAAAAAAATTTGGAAGATTTTTTTTTTTTTTTATTCTTTTTTTTTTTTTTTTACATATGTGTATTATCTCAAAATAATGAGATATTATCTTGAAATAACAAGATAACATCTCAAAAAAAAATTTCTTCACTTGCGGTTCAGGGCTTCCGTAAGAAACAGTTTTGTTAAGTGAATAAAATGTAAATATGTCGGGTCAACATGATGTATTTGCGTTACTGTTAATTAATTACCAGGGCTCAGTCCAACTAGATTTGTAAGGGTAATTGTAACATACTAACATAATTTTCTTGGGCCATTTAAACGTGTATGACATTATTAAGAGTTACTTTATTTAATAGGGTAGTTACAACTACTTTTAAAATAGTGAAGTAAATGAATTAATTGTGCTGAGCCAACAAAACAAAGTTAGGTTGAAGTGGTTTAGCCTAAAAGATTACCTTTATCATATGAAAATGAACATAATAGTAATTATTCAGGAAATAGATAATTTTTAAAGAGTATTATATTCAGCAATTTAATTAGGTTGTTTTAACATAAAGTATTCTAGTACATTTTAAAGTGTTGCATTTTATGCTAAAACTACATGTTTTAAAACTGTTCAACCACAAAACATCATTTTATTTAGTGGAAGCTACATGTTAGACTAAGGAGAAGGTAACAGACACCCAGTTTGCTTTTTTTGAGTGTATTGTCATACAGCAAATTGGAGTTTTTTAAATTATACACATTTATAGTGATTTCTGTTTTAAATATTTGCATACACTACCGGTCAAAAGTTTTAGAACACCCCAACTTTTTCAGAATTTAATTGAAAATGATGCAGTTTAATGTCTCAGTGTACTCTGAAATTAATGCACATTGGCAACATTTAAAATTCTTTATTGAGCATGATAGTGTTTTGAAAGTAAAAAAAAGATTCAAAATCACATTTTATGTTGGACTAAAGGACTAAAAAAAGACACAAAATGACAAAAAAAGACACAAAATGACAAAAAAGACACCTAAAGACACAAAATGACTAAAGAAAAACACAAAATGACCTAAAAAGACACAAAATGACAAAAATTACACCAAAAGACACAAAATGACTAAAAAAAGACACAAAATGACTAAAAAAAGACACCTAAAGACACAAAATGACTAAAAAAAGACACAAAATGACAAAAAAAGACACCAAAAGACACAAAATGACAAGAAAAAGACACAAAATTACAAAAAAAAGACACAAAATGACCAAAAAAAGACACAAAATGACTAAAAAAAGACACAAAATGACTTACAAAGACATGAAAAGAATTCAAAAATGGACAAAATAGCCCAAGACTCCATAGAGTTAAGTTGTTAACCCATTTCTTGTTCCCTGAAAAAGGCCTACTTGTATAATTCTGAAATGTACATTATTTTCCAGTTTTGGTTAAGCTTACCTTTTTTTATTTACCTCTGGCAGTTCACCACTTACCTTTGGACCCTTTCAAGCTGTTCATTTGACTTGAACTGCTTGAATTTCAATAAAAAACTGGAAAAATTGGGGTGTTCTAAAACTTTAGACCGGTAGTGTATCTTAATTATTTTCAGGTTCTACAAGCAGATTGAGCAATTGCAACAGAATTATGTATTATGATACTTTTATGTCACTTTTTCATTACAATAAATTGCATTTCTACGGAAGAAAGTATTAGGATTAATGCAAACACTGCCCAGCTGTAATCTGTAAAAATATTGTTATAAAAAGCACAGTCTAACGGTTGACAGCACAATATCCTAATAGCTAACGGCAGCAGCAAGCTAGCAGGTGGCTAAACCTGTTCAGCACCTGCTCTCGCTCTCTTTGGCAGGCAACTTTCACATTCAACAGATTCACACCAGCCTATTAACACACATCCTCTAAATTAAGCACATCCATATCTGCTGGTGTGAATCTGCCTATTAAACACAGAAGATTAAACAGGATCAGATAGCTTGTTGAGAAAGTAAAAGCTGCTGTGTGAATGTGTTTATGTGCAGAAATGCACCTGATCTTAGCAGTGATTCTCATGAACAAGGTACAGCTCATAGAAAAAGTCCAAGAGCATTAAATACATATTTTCTTTGACCCTTTACACATATACAATCTAAAGTCACTGTTTAATATGAATTTATAATGTATTTTTAAAAATTTAAGCTATTTTCTGACATTTTTAGAGACACTGTGAGCAAAATTCATCACCGTAACACATTTTTAAATAGAAAAAACAAGTTTTTTATTTCCGTTTTTTTCTTTGGCAAGCACTTAAATATGCTCAAGGGTAGCTGATATAACCAACATGTATTTTATTAAAATATACACATATTTTATTGCAAACAATTCTATCATTACCGTAACATTTAACCATTTTTCCTCATCAATTTTCATTCAGATTTTGTTCTTTATACATTGTTAAAAAACATAATGTTTGATTATAATCTGTTAAATTATACATTTTTAAACAAATGTGTATTTATTTTTATAAAGTGTATTAAATATTGATTGTATATAAGTGTGGGGGAAACCATGACATTTTTATCTGGACGCATTACAGTAATGAATTTGTGAATCAAAAATATGTTTAAAAATATAGAAAATATTATTTTAACACAAAACAATGAATTGTGCCTCATCATGGCTATATTGTTCATTCATATAAAAGTGAAATATATTTAGTTTAATAAAGTACACTGTAAAAAAAGAATCTGTTTAATTTACGGTAAAATACCGGCAGCTGTGGTTGCCAGAACTTTACCGTAATAAATACAGTGAGCGTATGTAAATGTAAATATGTATGTAAAAATAATATTGAATGAATATATCGAAATACCGTTACATTCCTAATCTTAGTGTAATTCTCTATATTTGGTATCTGACGAAATGACTTATGATGCAGCATAGCTTCTTTTAAATGCATGAAAATGTGTTACACTTTACTTAACGCCAACAATGAAACATCATGATTAGCTATGCTGCATTATAGATGCGTCTATATGAACCTCACTTTACTTAAAGCATACATTGATCATTTATTTATACTTATGGCATCCTATGAGTCCTTATAACAACTGATTGTTGAGGTGTGTGTATAGAGGGGTATGAGTAGTTGTAATGTATTATAAGCCTCATCAGTCAGCCTGTAGTTTATAACCAGTCAAGAGCACTCATAAGACACTTGGATTTATAAGTCATTATAAGCTATATTTATAACTGTTGATATAGTGCATCATGAAGCTTTATATGTGTTTATGAATGCAGTCATAATGCATTATGATTGATTATAATGAGCATTATAATTCACTATGAATGCGCTCATAATGCACTATAGATGTAGTCTTCATAGAAAGTGTTACCGAAAATTTACATGTAATTAAATTACATAAAGTCCACATTTTTGGCTTAATAATTTTTTGGAGTGTGTGTATGTGAGTGTGTGAGGCCCTGTCTGTTTAACTTTGTGTTATTCTTCATGGCCTTCATTGCAGCTGAAGGAATATAGTTTTTAGATGTATCCGTCCCTCCCCGGGGCTCTGAGTGTTCCTGCTAGCTTGTTTTGCTGCTCTCAGTGGGAGCAGCTATTGATGCTGCAGGGAGGCTGGGCTGCCTGCCTGCTGTCTGTCTGCCTGTCTGTCTGTCTGTCTGTCTGTCTGTCTGTCTGTCTGTGGCTCTATCTCTGAGCTGATCACTGCTCCACCAATCAGCTTCCTTCTTGAGGAAGACAGCTCGTACGTTATCAGGTGTCCTCTCTGGTAATGTCACCGTCTTCCACTCAGCCAGGCGGCGTGCGAGGCTGCAGGAGGTTTCCGCGCTCTGTGCCGTGTGTTAGTGACAGAACACTGTGTTGTTTCTAGTGAGGGAAGCATTATGTCTTGATGCTGCCACAGGAAAAGCAGCCCAGGCCTTCAGGGGAAACTAAATGAGCCCCTGAAGGAACACATGAAGCTGTCACACAATATCATAGCATTTTGTTTCATAGCACCAACATTTTTATACTTTTTATACTGTATATTCATTTATTCTGCACTGGAATTCTATTCTACTCCTTAATACATACTCCTTCTTTAGACACTTTATTTTTTATTGTATTTTATTGTATTTTTATATTGTATTGCTTGAAGTATGCCTAGGTTGTTCTTTTTATTTAATTGTGTTGTTATTGTCTCTGTGTGTAATGCTGCTGCTACACTGGAATTTCCCAGCTTGGGATAAATAAAGTCTATCTATCTATCTATCTATCTATCTATCTATCTATCTATCTATCTATCTATCTATCTATCTATCTATCTATCTATCTATCTATCTATCTATCTATCTATCTATCTATCTATCTATCTATCTATCTATCTATCTATCTATCTATCTATCTATCTATCTATCTATCTATCTATCTATCTATCTATCTATCTATCTATCTATCTATCAGACGTTGTGTTCAGTATGCACAGCATGTTTGCAGCTCAGAGTCAGAATGATTATTGATTAGATTATTGAAACAGAGTGATATGAGAATGATGACAATGTTGAGGTCAGTGAGTACATTGAAGATATAAATCTAATCTTAAAATGACTCTTCTTTTCTTTCTTTCTTTCTTTCTTTGTCCCTCTCAGGTAATCCTGAAGAGAGAGTCACTAGCTGACGTTGGGCTGATGGTAGGTGGGTTTTTCTTCTTGTGATGTGACTCATTATCTCTTCTCCTCTGTTCTTCTCTCCATCATTTCTTTTAGTCGAGCAGCCTCTTGTGTCTCTCTGACTCCATCTCCCTCCAGGCTGGTGTTTATTTTTTCCCCTTCATGTACCTGCTTACTATTTAATTTATGTTCTGTTTTGTGATATGTGTGTCATGCTAGCAAACCTGGATCCAGCTTGTTTTCCTTTATTACTTCTAGAGCTAAATATGAGCTTTTGGGATCAATTTTAAAAGCAATACAAATTTTAAATGGGGATTAAATCAGCAATTACCAATATGTTGGCAGAATTCAAACTAAAGCTTCTCTATGTGTGTATTGTGCACCAATTTGGTACCAATATGACAAATGCCAATATGTGCAAAGTTAGGAAAGTAGCTTTCTAAGACAATTACGTTTTAAATCATATATTTTTTTATTTGTCATTATAATGGCAATGCATTACATTGTCAACGAATTATAGGAATCAAAACTGTGAGAATAAAATAAATAGCTTATACCATTTCTGAATCAACCCAAGCATTTTTTTTCCTGCATAAAACATAAACATAAAATAGTTTCACCAAGTTCTAATTAAATTGCATTTGCTCATGAAACATTGGCCTCTTTGAATGTAAAATCAACCAGGAGCAGATACAGATGTCACTAAGGCAACCTGTCTGATATCTTCACATGATGATGCAGTATTTATATATTATATAATATTTTATATTATATCTTTGTTCAGCAGATGAATGTGGTCCAGCCTGCAGACTGATCACTGTGCATTCACACCTTTTTTTTTTCATTTGCATTACATTTTTAAAGATACAGATGGTCACAAGTTAAAGTGAAAATGAGTCATTTCCTGTCTCTGGATCTCGGCAGCGTTCCAACATGCAGCTCATAATCCCTGTCCTCTCTCTCTGTGCTAGACCAGCATGGCTACTTGTTCCTGAATCAGAGATGCATGCTCCCTCTGTGGATTCATCCATTCATCCCTCTGACCGCCACTGAGCTGATCCACCCTCCATCAGACCCTCCCACCTCCACCTCCACTCTTCCCTCCTGTCCTCTTCTGTGTTCTAGTCTCCTCTCCCTCAGTCTTTGTCCTGGTTCGACCCTCTGCAGGTCTCACATGTTAGATAGAACAGTTCCTCCCTGCTATCCATGAGGGGTCAGCGGGACCATATGCAGCAGGGGGAGGCTGAGGGGGTGGGCCTCGTTTCAGGTCCTGGAGCTAAAAGAGAGGCAGGGGGATCACCAGACCCAGATCTGAAGAGGGTCCAGTCCCAGTCAGAGCAGCCCTCCTTCAGTAAGATGAGCCGTAACGCCAGGGGGAGCGTGGGGGTTCTTGGCCAGGGCCTGAAACAGCTGTTCCAGCAGCAGCGTAAACGCTTCTCCCTCTCCCGCTCCGCCATCCCCTCTTCCTCTTCCTCCTCCTCCTCTTCTTCTGTTGTGTCAGCAGGTGGCCCCTCCCCCTCTGGGCCCCGCTGTCCTGAACCTGACCCCCTTTCTGCTCCTGTGGTTCCCTCTGCAGCTGGCCAGGGCTCGGGCGCCGCCGGCACCATGAGGCGCGGGACCAGCCTGCAGAGCCGCCGCAGTAAAGGATCCGGCTCGGGGTCCGGGAGCGGAGACCGGGACCCTCTACTGAGGGGAAGCCCCCGGATACCGCACCGCCGCAACACCCACGACCCCCAGCAGCACGTCAGCCGCCCTCGCTCCTCCTCCACCACCGAGACCACGCCCAGCAGCCCCACGCCCGGATACACTGGCGGCGATGTGGGGCTGTCCTCAGGGTACCACTCCACCGAGGAGACGGACCGGGTGAGTGATCAATCATCACTACACACTGATCCATGCGTCTCTGTTACCCTTTTACTGCTGGCACACCTTGTTTATCAGTGAACTGTCAATCAAAGCCGAGGTTCACCTTGTAAGGCTGCTCGTGTAATATTCCCGTCTGTTTAATCTGTGAACACAGAGAACTCTACTGCTGATTATCAGATGGTGCATCTTACTTACTAATGAGACACATGAGACATGTATGCAAAGCAAGGTTATAATAGTTTTGGATTTTTCATCAGTTTTAGTTTTAATTTCGTTGTGAATTTTTGTTTTCAAATTCAGTTAGTTTTAGTTAGTTTTAAGAGTGAGTTTTCTAGTTTTAGTTTGGTTTTTAGTTTTTGAAAATGCTTAGTTTTAGTTTAGCTTTTATTAGTTTTAGTGTTAGTT
>NC_081521.1:41471094-41573594 GCF_030273125.1 Centropristis striata | reverse complement strand
TTGCAGGGATGGAGAGATGAAACAGGAGCAGGAACAGATAGAGGAAGTGAGAGAGGCTGCAAGGTACAAAATGTTTAGTGTCAGGATGGAAGATTAGTTTAAGACAGGAGACTGGGGGAGAACCAGAGAGGAGAGAGGAGGCTCTGGTGGGTTAAGACTGAAACAGAAGCCAAGCCTTGAGGCTCATAGCATCATAGCATGTTAGCGTGTGAGAGCGCCTGTTTGTCTTTGGAGAGCAGAACTTCCTCCTGCAGGCCGTCTGCTGAGCTTCATTGACCTCAGATAGATGACCCCGTGTCTGTCCCCCAGGCTGCATCTCCACATGTCCACCTGTCTCGCTCCTCATCCTTTGTCTTCTTTTGTCTATCACCATATTTTTCTCTTGCATGTCAGAAATAGCATCTCATAGCAATAGCAAATGTGCTCTCCTGCAGCAATAACCGTCTCAAAACAAAGTGCATCATAGCTAAACGATTCAGAGAAACAACATTCAGTCGAGCTGGAATCCTGCAGCTGTATTTAGAGTAAAACTGGAATTACTTTGATTTATTTTGAGCTCAGTATATTAAGCAGTGGAATTAAATTTGGCTTGTCGATTCCGTATCCTGTCTTCGTATAATTATAACTTCTCAAAATCAGCTAATCACATTGATTAACATAGATTAAAAAGAGAAAATTAAAAAGGAAGGCCTCTTGGAAATGGGTTAGTTTGCACACACTGTGTAGAGGAGAAGTTCTGTATCACATGAAGAGGTTCTGGGAGTTTGTATCCTCTGGTGCCCTGAGTTAATTTAATGTGTTATTTCTGTACCTGGGTCAAGTCAAAGACAGGCAGATATGCTCGTGTTATGTATGGGTCTTGTTTTCTGATCAGACTGTTCCTTAGAGAATTAAAGAGTTTAAATATGCCAACATTAAAATACTGGTTAGATTTATTAATTAGAGCAACATCATTTCACCTCGTGTTATTAAAAAAGAACCATGAAAAAGCGTTATGTTGCATAATAAGGAAACAAATTTAATTAATCTGTGCAGTTAACTTGATTATGATTGTGTTGACCTTTGGATTGAACACCTAAAATAATTGATTTGGCAGAATGAATTAGAATGTGGGTTAATGAATGATAATCCTAGTGCATTATAGAAAAATGGAAAAGCGTTTCGAAATGGTGTGCTATTTTTGGAGAGCAAAAAGAGAAATGTTGCTTAGTTTTTTAAAAAAAAAGAAAGAAATGTATGTAGGTTTGTTGAAGTAATTATAGATAATGGATTAAACATATTAATTGCATTAACAGAGCCTCAAATTCTACATACATTTGTGAGTTTTGTATTGTATAATTTTGCATGAGAAATTTGTTTTGTACTGTCAGATTTATAATACAGGGTGCCATTTCATTAGGATTTCAGTGTTTTCCGTAGCTTTGTGTAAGTTTAAGGTGCAAATATTTGGCAGAGGGGGTTTGTGAGTCCTTCCCCATTTAAATAATGTTTTTTTTCCCAAAAATAAATATGCAATTCAACACAATTTTGGACCATGATTATTACCACAATTGTGTACAATTTGGGAAAGCCACTGATTATTTTAATTAATTAATTAACAGCACCCAAAAAGCTTGAACCAAACAATCCACTGGGGACCAACTACAACAACTGGGTCTGTTAGGCCCCGTTCACACGAGGACGGTCTGAACAGAAGACACTAAAGTGGCGTCTCGTCTTCACTTTTTATTCCTCGTTTAGACGAGCGTTTTCAGGAGGAAATCTGCTGCATACGGTGACGCAAAAGTGTGTGAATGTGATTGTATGCAGCCAGGCGGCATCACTTAAAGCCATAAGAGCATCTTTGGGCATGCAGAAGTTTTCACGCCACACATTTCCATCAGCTACTCCTTCCACAAAGTTCTCCTCCATCACTAGATCTCCCAGGTCTCGTTCACAGCCGTCTGGCTCCTCCCACCAATCGCTGCATCCAGAATGTGATGGAGGTAATTCCAGATCCTTCTCTGTTCACTAATACTATCTGTACATATCCTGGACATTTGGTGGAAAGACTCCTGTAAGTTTATTAGAGCTGCCAGAGCAGCTTGAAGGTCCCACCATGGAAATAATCCCACGTTTCTTTATTTCCTGTCCTGGAGCATGTATGTGACGTAAACACATACGTGACGTGAGCAGATCAGATCAGAGTTTTGTGTCTTGTCAGTGTAGACGACACGCTACGGAGGAGAGGATTACACTTTTACACTTTGGAGGGTGGTTTCAGATTTTTGCGTCTTTAAGCCCCCAAAACGCCGTCACTGTCTAAACGAAAGGCACTTCACATAAAATATTTTGCCGTTTTCACCCGCGAGCGTCCTGGTGTGAACGGGGCCTCAGTTTGTCTCCACATTACTTTTACATCCATCCGGCTCGGGTGGTGCTCAAAGTGGCCTGGGTGTTGCAATGAATCCTTATAATGGAAGGGAAAACCCTGTATTTGTAAAAAGAAGAATGTATTTCTCTATTTTTGAAAGCGCTTACTAAGGATTTGGTCCTTTTTTTGTATTTCCACCGGTGCTGTTCTGTAAGAGAGCTGTGTGGGGAAGTGTCAGTGGGAGGCGGCGAGCATCACCTGGTCCCCTGAGGCTTGTTCCGTCCCTGCTACTCTAACGTCCTCATCATTGCTCTCTCATTGTCTCTCACGTCCCCAGGCTACCGGCTGTGTGTTGATGAAAGCATTGGTGCCCTTTGTAGCCGGACACTACAGCTCGTCCTGGAACTATCATAGTGACATTGAGTTATTTTAAAAGCTCTAAAACAGGGGTGTCAAACTCAAATACACAATGGGCCAAAATGTAAAACTTGAATAAAATCGCGGGCCAACATTGAACAAATAAACCTTTTAATATATACCAAACATGTTTTGCTTTAACATTAAATATGGAACCAGCAACGCTTATAAACATACAATATATAACTAAATAGTGCAGACATGCAAAATCTAATTTCAAATAAAAAACACATCAATGTCATTAATTTATTAAATAAAAATTAAATAAAAATCGTATGCCTCTTTTCTATTTGCATCCTTCTGATTTAAATATCAAAATAAAGTTTTTCAACAGGTTAATAATAAATTCTGCCTTTCTTTCCTCCATTTTTGGGAAGGGGTAGCTGGGAGACAGCTCTAGCTTGAGGTTGCTATGACGACTGTCACAGAGGAGCGTTTCTGGGTCCTGTCCTGATTGATGCGCCAAAACAACAGCAGGGCATTGTGGGATTTGTAGTTTTAGCGGTAAATGTGCCGTATAATACGGGCGGGTCAGCTTTTATAGTACAATAATAAGATAATAATTTGGTATTGCCTCGCGGGCCAGAGTTTGACACCCCTGCTCTAAAAGACAAACACGGTTATTGCTCTGTCACATCCACTTTCTATAAATACCAACAGGGCTGCATATGATCACTGTACAGTACTTTCAAACCTCTGCCAACACAGACTGCCAGTCCCAGTAAACACAGCAGCACGCGGTTAAACCTGTGTGTCATCAAACAACTGAGTTTCGATTGACTCTCTGCAGGGAGAGAGCTGCAGCCATGATGTGATGAAGCATGGAGGTGATGTCACCACACTGCTGTGTTTGCCAACCACCAGCCTGTAGCAAAGTGTTTTTTTCCAGCACTGTGTGTGTGTGTGTGTGTGTGAGTTGCTGATGTCAATGCACCATCATGACTCTCTGCGGTTCAGAGTTATTGACATTAAGAGACCTTATTACCAGTTAGAGGAGGAAGTCGGGTAAGGCGGCTAATGGGTTTGGCACATCTGTGGCTTGTGGTTTTGTACTTACTTTCAGAGAAGACGCATAAAAAAAATATTTTTAAACGTTTAATCACCCTTCTGTGCTGTGTAATGTGTCTTATGTGTCCTTTAGTCATTTTCCAAGTCTTCTATCTTTCATCAGACAAACACAATGCTCCTCCTTTCTTTCCTTTATCTTTTTATGACCATTGTAAATATTGCCTTGCCTACTTTTTTTCCTCCTGTACACTGAATTAGATGTGGTTTGTGTGGGAGACAGTGTGTTTTGTGTGTGTGGGCGACGAGAGCCGCAGGGAGACAGTCATTGATCAGAAGAACAAACAGCAATATTGACTGTGAATTAAACACAATGGATCTCCTGTTCTGGCCCTTTTTCCTGTTCTCTCCTTTCTTAAATGACTTATGTATGCATGTGTGTGTACTTAGTACTTAGTAGTCAGAGGGCTGTCAGATTAGGGTGTTAGGCCACCACGAGGCACCAGAACAGCTCCGGAGTTCCTCAGCATAGAGTCTCTAAACCAGTGGCGGTTCTAGACCAGTTTTACTGGGGGGGCCAAGGAGGGGCCAGTGTTTAATCACAGGGGCACATTAAAGAGCGGCAAAGATGATATTTAAGCTTTCAAAACCTTTATTTTAGCTTCTTTAATCATAGAAATACAATTTAAGTGTAATTGGAAGATACAAATACATTGATTGAAACAATAAGACTTACCAACAATAACAATTATTTTAGTATTTTTGTATTATTTTTGTATTTTTCACATTTCTCATTTTTGTGCACAATTACTTTTTTTATTTTGAAAGTGCAGTAGAATGAGAATGCTCTTTTTTAATATAAACTAGCTTTTGTTGCATAATTAAACTATTATACAATGTACACATTCTGGGTTCCTTTTGTGTACAATGAGATATTGTATAAACAAAAAATTGGTGTCTATAGAATAGTTAACATTACAATATTGACACTCAGTTTGACAAACTATAGATAAATTGTAACTGTATACAACGAAGAATTGATCTTGGAGGACATTGAGTAATTTTAGGTGTCGGCCAATGGATACAACCTGAGCCTATAGCTCAAATTTGTACAACGCACAGGACCTTAATACATTGATCAAAACTTACTTACTTAACTTATTTTTTTGTTGTACAATAACAATACATCACATCTAGTGACTATGAACACCAAAGCATATGGTTCACAGCATTTTTTATAGAGATGCTCCAATCCAATATTCAGTATCGGTATCAGGCAGATAGAAGCCAAAATCACTGGATCAGATATCCGAAAAATAAAAGCTATTGTCCGATCCATAATCCTGAACTATTACGTAAATGCTTCACTAAGTTTAGAGAGGTGAGCAGCATGTGTCACGTTAACAGTTAGTGTTATATTGAGGTATTGTTGTTGGCGATACATTTCTTCCTTTAGGGGAGTCGTTGTTTTACATTTTGAGCATGATGTTTGTAGATGGCCAGGTTTAGCAAAATGGAATCTGATTTTTTCTGGGTTTTTATTAACATCTTAGTTGCTTCAGGCAGTAGTTCTCAACCTTTTTGAGTCGCGACCCCCAATTTAACATGCATGTTGTCCGTGACCCCCACTCACAGTTCAGATCACCCAAAAAAGAAACAAAATGACCAAAAAAAGACAAATTGACCAAAAAAGACACAAAATGACCCCAAAAAGAAACAAAATGACCAAAAAAGACACAAAATTAGCAAAAAAAGGAAACAAAATGACCAAAAAAGACACAAAATTAGCAAAAAAAGGAAACAAAATGACCAAAAAAGACACAAATTGACCACAAAATGACAAAAAAAAAGACACAAAATGACCAAAAAGACTAAAACACATGAACACTTTAACACAGTGGAGACAGAGCTGACTTCCAAAATGATTTGGCGACCCCCAGAAATCATCTCGCGACCCCAATTGAGGTCCCGACCCCAAGGTTGAGAACAGCTGGCTTAAGGGAGAATCATGGTATTGGTGCTGGTATCAGCAGATATTTATAAATGGTATCGTGCCATCCTTAATTTTTATACTCATGTGCATTAGTTCACCACTCATTTATTGAAGTTGTCCCTTTTATTACCTGTCTGTACATATTTGTCTGTAATCAAACACAACTCTGAGAAAGAAGAACAAGCTGCTGCACTGCTTCTTATTGCTGTGCTTCAATTCTACTATTGTCTTTCTTTCTTCCTTCTCTCTTTCTTTCTTTCCCTCCACCCTTAACCTTCTCACTGTTTGTCTTACTTCATGTCTTTCTTCACTTCTCCCTCTCCTTTCATGTCTCTCCGTCTCATGTGTGTCCAGTGCTCAGACAGCAGAGCGGGTTGCCCGTCTCCATGGTAACAGGGTGATGTTCAAAGAGGCTGTAGCGGCGTTACCGTAGCGGCTCAGTGCTCCGGTTCACCGTCTGATCTCTCATCAGCCTGTAAAAAATGTTTGTAGAAATAACAGTAAAACTCTGTCAAATACATCAGAAATGGGGCGTAAAATTAAAAATTGTACATCCCCGTATTAGACACCATTAATTACCGTAAATCCCCTTTATTTATATAGCACAATTTTAGCAAACACAAGGTTTCCAAAGTGCTGCACAAACAATAAATACTTAACACAATACAAAGAGATGTAGTAAACAACAGATCAGTAAGATGCAATAAGATAAAATAAATTAAAAATGGGATAAAAATAAATAAAATAAAATGTAAAATGTACTGCCCGCACAAAATAAAATATGCATGAATACAATAAAAACAAAAAATCATAAAATCAACATAAAATCAACATAAAATCAACATAAAATCAACACTCTACGTGCTGTTAAAAGCCAACGAGAAGAGGTGGGTTTTAAGAAGAGATTAATTACCATAAATCAAAGAATGGCACAAACCTTTTACTTTTTACGTAATAAACTGGAAGAAACACACAGTTTTGCTGTAAAAATATAACATTTTCACACAAATTTATGGAGAAACACCATGATGTGTGAATAAATGACACAATTACCCTAAAAATAATAATTATTATTCAGTCTAAATTCGTTTTTGCTGATATTTACATTTAAATTTAGAATAGACAATCCACTCAATTCTGGCAACCACAGCTGCCGGTATTTTTCCGTAAATTAAACAGATTATGTTTTACAGTGCAGCCTGTCTGGCAGAGGAACAGCCTCTTAGCCGGGACAACGTGTCCAAAATTAAACTCCTGCGTAATTCCACAAAACTGAAAACTGTTGTTCTAAACATCGTAATTACATTTTCTCATTCGTCGTCAAGCCTTTCAAATGTCACGGCCACACAGGAGATGTTGGAATGGCTCCCTGGCGCTTAGATCTCATTGCTGTAGATCAGGGGTCTCAAACCTGCGGCCTGCGGGCCAGTTGCGGCCCTCATGATGATATTTTGTGGCCCCCACCTTGATATGAAAGTTTAATGTGAGTTTTATAGGTATGGTACTTTACCGTGTTGTGTGGGGAAGGTCCCTTTAATTACTTTTTTGGTAATTTTGTGTCTTTTTTTTGTGGTAATTTTGTGTCTTTTTTTAAAAAATAATTTTGTGTCTTTTAAAAAAATAATAATTTTGTGTGTTTTTTAAATAATTTTGTGTCTTTTTTCGTAATATTTTGTATAGGCCTATATATATTTTTTGTAATTCTGTGTTTTTTTTTTGGTCATTTTGTTTCTTTTGTAAGTAATTTAGTCTTTTTTGGTCATTTTGTCTTTTTTTGGGTACTTTTGTGTCTTTTTAAGATCATTTTGTGTCTGTTTTGGTAATTCTGTGTATTTTTTGGTCATTTTGTGTCTTTTTTAAGTCATTTAGTGTTTTTTCAGTCTTTTTTTGATTATTTTGTGTCTTTCTTAAGTAATTTAGTTTTTTTCTGTCATTTTGTGTCTTTTTTTTGTTATTTGGATACTGCCTCCAGTGGCCCCCAGGTAATTTGAGTTTGAGACTGCTGTTTCCTCTTCCTCATCTGACTCATTTAAATTAAAAAAAAAGTCCTCTGAATGACATACGGAGACGGTTGTGAATTGTGTGGCAGTTTCAGTCAAGAAGTGACAGTTTACAGGCTGCACTGGGACTCCTGTCTTCCACTTCAAAGAGAATCAACAACACAATGTAAATAGATTCATATAAATGTTTTGTTTTACCGTGTTAAATCTGGAAGGTGGCCTTTATTCAGATGCTTATCTTTAGTGTGTGCAGGCGTGCATGTGTGTGTGTGTGTGTTGAACTCTCCTCCCAACTGTTTGAAGTGTAGCCAGCCTGTTTAATTAGGCTGATGAATATTCATATCTCATTATACATATCGGCCAACACCCTTATCCGGTGCTGGTTGCTATTAGCATTCACACCAGTGGGAACATGTTTAGGCGGCTACACACACACACACACACACACACACACACACACACACACACACTAACACACATCACGGTTTCACAGTTGATGCATAACAAGCTAATTTGTGAGTTAAACCCTGATGGGGGTGTGATTGTATGAAAGGACGGATTAAGTGAAGGGCTGAAAAGAGAAATGGGGTGATGGAATGTTTGAAGGATGAATGTGTTGATCAGCAGGATGGACGGGGTCATGGGGAGATAAAGCTGTGAGTCTGAAGCCATCCTTCAGTTTTACTGGTTTCTAATCTGGTCTGGATGAGGAAGGAGGCGGCAGCTCTCTGCCTGCTTCCCTGCTGCTATTAATAGACAGATGTCTGCACCAGCATGGGTCAAGTTCACCATTCAAGGGCATTTAAATTTATTAATATATCTCAGTAAAAAAAGAAAAAGTCATGCAGACTAATATTCCACTCCTTGAGAAGTGGATTTGCCACATCTGATCCCTTCTACAGATAATACCAGCTGGTTGGGTTTTTATTTGGTGTTTTTAGCAAATTTATACTTTTTCTGTTTACAAAATAAGTGTTATAATGACGAGATGACGCCCCAACGGCAACACATCTACACTGACGTGTGTCTGAAGGGATTTTAAAAGAAAAATCACTTCAGAGCAGAGACAGCGTAGCTAACCGTTAGCTGCACCGAACAACTCGCCACGTTCTGACTCAGAAAAATGAGAATAGAACTGAAAAATCCTCCATCAAGTCATCTGTTCTAAAACATTTTGCCTTTTTCAATTCAATTCAATTCAATTCAATTCAAACAACTTTATTTATCCCAAATAGGGCAATTCAGTTTGCAGTCTCCAGTCAGACAGCGCACGAGACAAAGCAAAAACAAAACAACAAACAAAACAAACAAACAAAACAAAAGCAGGACAGCACATAAACCAAACAATTCCCTCTGTCAGTGTGATGGTAGCAGCAATATCCATAAACAATAAACAATCTCAGGACAAAATGAGGGGAAGAGTAATAAATAAATAAATACATTTCCACCTTATGGCTGCAATAAATAAATAAATGACTAATTACTGCTATCGGTAGCATTTAGCAGGGTCATTTGGGACGCTCTGCTGTATTACGCTAGCATCATTTATGTTAGAATATTCTAATTGGCAGCAAATCAGAGTTTGACGTCTCTGATATATGTTTTTAATGTGCACAAATGTTTTCTTGAATGAGCTGGTTGGTGATTGAGGTCATGTTGGTTGATAGTCTTTTAACAGCACTGAGGAAAAAAATTGTTGATATCAGAAACTGAATTGAATTGTGACCTTAAAAACAAAAAGTGTACCCCCCTACAAATGAATATTTTTGTTGTTTTTTTTGTGTGCATGAGGTCATGTGCATGAATGTGTACATGTCAGCAGTGAGTCACTGTGGGTCATCCTTTGTGTATTTATTTCTGGCCTGCAGCTGGTCCTTCCTCTTATGGCTGCTGTGTGTTTGTGTGGGTGAAAGAGGACATTAGTGGGCAACACGTGCAACTATGCTGTTGTCTCAGCCGTTGCTGGATTGCCACATACTCAGTCAGTCAGTCAGTGAGGAGGTTCTGCTCACCTTTGACCCACTGTTTCTCTGATTCGCTTCATTTATACGGACTACAGTGTTCTGCTTTAACCCAGCGGTTCCCAAACTTTTTTAGCCGTGCACCTCCTTCTATGTCCCAACCAGATTGATGCACCCCCAATCCCCCACACCTTCAAAAAAAACTAAATGCAATAAGAGTTTTTATAGCCATATTAAAGGTGGAGGATGATGACAGGCTCAGGATCAGAGGCAGAAAGCAGATCAGTTGGGAAAATGTTATAATATTTTGAGCTGCGTTGAACAAAAATTGCAGCAAATTTAAATGAGCGTGGAGCTAAAACACAACCCGTCATCATAACACAGGCTGGAAAAATGATACAAGAACAAGAAGATAACTTCTTCTACGCTTCATTACAAGATCAAAAACAACCAAAAATAGATGCAAAAATGACCAAAGATGACACAAAATTATCAAAATAGACACAAATTGACCAAAAATACATGTAAAAATTACCAAACAACCAAAAAATAGATGCAAAAATGACCAAAATAGATGCAAAAATGAAAGAAAAATGACACAAAATTGAATAGCCTGTATTTATTAATTAATTAATAACACATCTTTATTGTGTGGGGGGGAAAAAAATTAATTGTGTCATTATCAGACCGCCATTACATTTTTCATCTCGCGCACCCCCAGGGGTCCACGCACCACACTTTGGGAATCCCTGCTTTAACCCATTGAAGCCTGGAAAGCGTTTACGTCGTTTTGTAGTATTTGTATAAGCTCTCAAATACTTTTTGAATTTCATTTCTATCTGCTACAGAGGCTGAAAAATCTATTATTTAGTAGGAGAGTTGACACTTCTGTTGAATTTCCAGAAAAACTTCAGGTTTTAGGGGCTGATTTTCAAATCACCAATCAGAGGTTTTACAGGCAGTTTTAGGCGTCAATGGGTTAATTGTCTGTTTTGAAAATCAGGTTTGAAAATCACTTTGACTTGTGTTGTAAAAAATAAACAACTGTCCACCTCATGCATGAACTGGACATGATGCATTTGTTTTTTCAGAGAGGTCAGCATATTGTTTCCAAAAGGAAATTGCTGATTCTGAGCGAGGGAGAGCAGAGAAACCAGACTCAGACAAGGCGTACTCTGTCTCCCTGCCACTCCCTGCTCACTCTATATTATTTGTGTGATTCTGATGAATTATGGATGAGGCTATAGATCGCTGAGCTCAGCCCTGCTCCACTGACCCACTTACAACACACATGCACACACACAATTCAAATCTGATCACAACCTCTTGGGAAATATCGTCATATTTTGTCTCCACTAATAACCCAAAACCAATCCTCTCATTCTCATGTGTGTCAGCCAGTTGGAATCCGAGGAATCTTTCATTTTTTCACTGTTTGCATCTCACTTTCCCACTGGAAATTTACACTGAAACAACATTGGTAGTATGTTTGTTTGTGTTTGTTCAGGCAAATAATGCAAGTGTTTATTTAAAATGTTCCATCCGAAATGATGTAACATGACAAATAGGCTTTTTCTGCACGACTTCTCATGACTTTTTCTAATCTCTTGTCATGATCTCCTGTCTTGAGATGTTATATAAGGCTACCATCGCCCTTCTGTCCACCTCCTTGACATATCCTCCCTTCCTCCCTGATCTCATTACCTGTGACTGCCACATCAGGTCTGAATTATGTAACATAATGCGCTGCATGGTAGCGCAGTAGTGATAATGAAAGAATGCAATAAAAGAAGGGTTACTGACAGGAAACCTGTCAGGAAATTTGCAAGACAGAGCAGTAACAGTCAGCTGTCCGTAGAGCAGAGACACTCATTGTGTTATATTCTGTGCTCTAGCTCCCCCTGGTGGAGAAACGCTGTGGTTTGATGGGGTAACACTTTACAATAACCATCTAAGTGATGTTTATAGATTGTTTATAAACCAATTATTAACCATTTAAAAAGTGCTATATACATATTTAATCGTTATATGTTTTCAACCAATTTCTTAAAGGTATATGAATCATTTTAAAATCATTAACACACTTAATATGGTGTTAAAACTGTTATAATGAGTGCAACTAAAACTATTAATAAACCAATAATTATAGTGTAATTGTTTGTTAATGGTAAATTAACTATAAACTTACATTAATATACCATATATCTAAGCATTTATAAGTTATGTAGTTAGTTCAACATTAATACATTATGTATTTACCATTCTATCTGTTTACCATTTATAAATGATGGTTATTGTAAAGTGTTACCCACTTTACAATAACCATCTAAGTGATGTTTATAGATTGTTTATAAACCAGTTATTAACCATTTACATACATATTTAATCGTTAAATGTTTTAAACCAATTTCTTCAAGGTATATGAATGATTTCAAAATCATTAACATACTTAATATGGTGTTAAAAATGTTAAAATGAGTGCAAAACTATTAATAAACTAATAATTATAATGTCATTGTTTGTTAATGGTAAAGTTACTATCAACTGACATTAATATACCATCTATTTGGCATTTATGAATTATAGTTCAACATTAGTACATTTTCTGTTTACCATTCTAAATGGCCTATATACGGTTTATAAATGATGGTTATTGTAAAGTGTTACCGTTGATAGTTATACACATTTAATGTAACATTCTGATTTTTGTTTTAGTGGTATGATAATCCACATTCATCCCTGGAATAGAAATCCACCAAGCCTGATACAGCTGCATGTATTATAGACTGTTAGAATTTACTATAGCTGGAAGTAGATCTTTTGTAGATCTGGCAGAAAATAGGGCTGCACAATTAATTACATTTTATTTTAAAATTGCAATATGGACTGATGCAATATCAAATCACAAGAGGCACAATTTATTTTTAAAGCAATATTGGTGTCAAAATATGATTCTGAAGTCAGCGTTGTGGTGCTACAAGTTTTATTCTACAGGATTGAAATATTTTTTTGTTTGGTACAGATTTTTGTTAACCCTCTATGGTACGCATTATGATGCCAGTTGGGGGAAAAAAAGTGTTTTTTGTCTGAAAATAGACTAAATTAATACATTCTGAAGAAATTTTCTTTAAAAATTAAAAAAAAAAATTGGGACGTTTTTGGGGTTTGTTGTACCATAACGGTGCACAAGTGAAAAAAAGTTTTTAAAATTAATTTTAACATAATTTATTTAATAAACGTGTAAAATATTCAGTAGCTTCAACAGGGAACAATTCAAAACATTTTAAATTTAAAAAACATTATAAAAGGAACTTTTTTACCCGTTTCTTGTCTGTAGCATTGAACCAACGACCCATTGAAATGAATGTCTTGAATGAAACTATCAAAAAAGAAGGTTTACTCATCTACCAGTAGGAATATATTTTTTCCAGATGGAAAAGGGCCATGAAACGACGTTTGAGTGTTTTTTTGTGGCGCAAAATGGTAAAACTGTTTCCTTTGGAAAAGTCTGCAAAAAAGGGTTTCAATATGGCCGCCTGGAGGTCATGTGACAAATTAAAGCATTGCTATTGGTTCCCTAGACTCTTCCCTCTTTTTAAAAGTATCCCATCACTCAAAAACATGTATCGTAGAAATCTGACAGGCCAAAAAAGGGGGCAACACCGTACCATAGAGGGTTAATTGCACCATGATGATTTTTCTATGTTTTTCAATGAAAATAACAATAATAATGCAAAAATTATCATTGGTTTCAGTATTGTGAAGCGTGTCACATTTGCAATATCAAAATAATTATAATAAGATATTTTTCACAACTAGCAGACATCAGACATGGAGATCAAGGGGGGAATCACTCAGCTTTCACACAAATAAATCCCAGTTTGATACAATCTCCTCTATGCTCCTGATTCTCGTCTTAAGACCCATTTTTATTCCTTGGCTTTTTAACACTGCGTGAGTTTTGTGGTCCTCTGTGTCTTTTATTTCTTTTATTTCTTTTACTACTTTTAACTACGTCTTTTATTTTATTTTACTATGTTTATCTGTTTGATTGTATTGTTTTATTTATGGCATCATTTAGATTTATACACTTATTATTTATTGCTGATTGGTATATGGAATTGTTTGTTTTATTGTTGATTTTGTGTACAGCACTTTGGAGACGTTTGTGTTTAAATGTGCTATACAAATAAAGGGGATTGGATTGGATTGGATTGATTGATGATTGTGAGCTAAGTTAGGAAGTTTGCTTCAGTACATGAGACAGTCCATTACACTGTTAGATAATCTGAACGGGCAACAAGAGAATGCTCTTTGACAGTTTTATTAGATAATAGCTGATGAGAACTTCCTATTAGCAGAATAACAGTACTCATTATCTGTCCCCTGTTATGAAATCTGCTGCGTCCTCTAATCCAAACAGTGAAGTCTTGCTAAAACTTTACCAGGTCTCCAACCCTCCAGTGGGTCTGTTTTCCTCGGGTAGCGGGTTGAACTGGGGGCCACCATGTGTGCTGTGGGGTCTGGGTGAAGGGAAGAAGAAGAGCTGAGCAGAGGCCAGACCAAATAATCTTCCAGAGCCAAAAAGCTGGGACTGTTTGTTCTAGATTCTCCATCTTCCTGCTTATGAATAGGCTGGCACTGTGTGTTGGGCCCATGGTACTCTGGGTATTGTACATCATCCAGCCAGACAAAACTCACACATTTTGGGCCAGTGCCCTTTCTGTTTCCATGTTGCATAACCAGGATGGAGCGAGTATAAACAGAAGCAGCTCCAACAAATACCAGCCGCCACCAGTGGACACACATTGTTCTGCCTCACGCACAAATACATTCAATTCTAACCCAAACAATGCTGCATGTTTGAGTCAGATGTGATATACTAGGGCCACACAAAAGAAAACAAAGAATGAAGGATTTTTAAAATATCAATAACTATGACTACAATGTATGCTGAGCGGGACTTATACACCTTCTAAACCAGTAGTTCTCAACCTTTTTGAGTTGCGACCCCCAATTTAACATGCATGTTGTCCGTGACCCCCACTCACTGAACAAAAAAAAGACAGAAAATGACCAAAAAAGACACCAAATGACAAAAAAAAGACACAAAATGACACAAAATGACACAAAAAAAGACACAAAATGACCAAAAAAGACACAAAATTACATAAAAAAAAACACACAAAATGACCAAAAAAACATTCATTAAGTGACCATAAAGACTAAAACACATGAACACTTTAACACAGTGGAGACAGAGCTGACTTCCAAAATGATTTGGCGACCCCCAGAAATCATCTCGCGACCCCAATTGGGGTCCCGACTCCAAGGTTGAGAATAGCTGCTCTAAACTACCTCAAACCTTATCTATATCCTGATTTATATCACGATACAGAAACATCTTGAAAAAAGCTGACAACAGCCGCCATAAAGGCCAACTATTTTTTGCCATACACTTAAAAAAAAAAAAAACGTTGTTTTTACGGTACAAAACTGGCAGCTGTGGTTGCCAGAACTTTGCCGTAATAAATACGGTGCAACTTTTTTCTAATATTACGGTAAAAAGATATTGACACTGTTGATTTCACGTTTAAGGTTGCATTTATTCCATTTTTTACCGTATAAATAAAAGGTTTTTCCATCAAAAGATTTGACATATAATTGACCAGAAAATACTTTATAAATGCTGCATAAATTAAAGATTTTACCATTAAATATTACAGTATATTTCTGTTAGAGATATGGTGTTTAGTACATTTAACAGTGAGAAAAAGTATTTTTACAAAAAATAAATGCAAAAATTACAGTGATGCTTTTTGTTACAAACACGGTGCCAATGTATTTTACAGTAATAGAGTAATGGTTTTTTTTTTTGTTAATTTAAAACCTGTAAAAATACTGTTCTGGCTGATATATACATTTACAGTGTTTAATTGTTACTGAAACTGAATTTACCCATTTATCATTTTACGGTCTTTTACTGTCATGGTTTAATAGTTTTTCACCGTGAAATCTACAGACATTTTTTGCTATAGAATGGGACTGATAACACAGTTATCTGGATTGTTGTTGTTGTTGACGTCTGTTTGTTTGTTGTCCTTCCTGCCTGCCTCTTGTTGTTGCCAGTATGGGAGTTGGCTCCTAAGATGTTTCACGCTCTCTGACCTCGCCAGTGATAATGGCCCCTATGTATAACGTGCCCAGTGGTTTATGTAACAGCTAATAGGGCCATTGATTATCCTGGAGCTGAGACTAGAGAGGACAGACAGGGGGCTTCTTTTTATCGGGAGGGATTGTTCAACGAGCCCCGAGTCATGGTTGTCTCCTCTCTCAGGCTTGAATTAGTCCGTGCAGACAAAGCTCTCGCTCTTCTGCCTTTACGTAACCTCTCCCACCCCCAAACCAGTTACAGTTACCATCACATGGAGAGGACTGTGGTTTGGTTCATTCTATACATCGAAAATAAATCTTTAGACAGCCTTATAACCTCATATACACTGCAAAAAAAGAAAAGTTGGGTGAACTTAAAATTTCAAGGCAACAAACTTCCAGAAAATTTTAAGTTGGACAATTAAACTAAATATTTTAAGTTTTGTTTTTGACTCTGAATTCAGATTTTTGTCAACTCAACTGTACATTGTACTAACTTATAATTTTACATTGTCAGCTAATGTTGCAACCACAATTTTGAGTTAGCCTTGATACGCTAATGGCTACTCTTGTAGCTGTAACAAGCAGCACCACTAGCATCAGTTAGCCGCGAGCATCAGTTAGCCGCGAGCATCAGTTAGCCGCGAGCATCAGTTAGCCGCTAGCATCAGTTAGCCGCGAGCATCAGTTAGCCGCGAGCATCAGTTAGCTGCTAGCATCAGTTAGCCGCGAGCATCAGTTAGCCGCTAGCATCAGTTACCCGCTAGCATCAGTTAGCCACTAGCATCAGTTAGCCGCTAGCTTTCGCTAATGACTGAATTTCACCACTTTCCCGCATTTCCCAACAAAGAAATAAGAGTTATCAGAACTATTGTCCCTTGTTGTGAACCCCAACTTAAAGATATAAGTAACAACAACTCACCAACTTGTTTTTGAGCAGACAACTGGCTTCCTTTGTTGTGCTAACTTACATTATTGCCCTAAATGTCAATAATTTATATTTCCAAGTTTTACCAACTTAAATCACTGTTTTAGGCCAAAAAATACAAGTTGGCTTTTTTGCAGTGTGGTCCCAACAGTAGCTCTCCCACTGAATTCAAGTTGTATGCTTTTTATATTTTTATATCCCTCTATATGGCTCTCTCTCTGTTTATCATGTTTATTCAATCCGCCCTTTCTCCAATCCTGGTCCAGTTCCATCAGAGCCAGTCTCTTCCCTTTGTCTTCTGGATTCTTCCAGAACTTTCTGGCTGTGTAGCGTCCGCCTGGCTCCAGTTCAGCCACAGTGTGTCCTCTGAATCACAATGAGTATTATGTATTATGAGAATCTTGTTGCAGCCGTCCATCTGCTGGCTGAGGGAACATCTCACGTCCGTTGTTCTGCTCATCAGTCACATCGTTGTCCTTTAGAAATGCACATCACCTCTGTTTTCAAACCAGAAAATTGTTGCGCATTAAAGCAATTAATTTTTTGATTACCTGTGAGGGTTTGATACAAAAAGGGGGCAGCACTTAATTTCAAAGCAGTCGCATTTTATTTGTTTTCTGGCATAAAAGCGAACAAGTGCATCATTTTGATAGCAAGCAATGGGGAAAAAACATTAGAAAAGTTGGAATTGGCAAAGTGACTCACAAACCACTCACATTAGAAACAAGTGGCAAGCATTATCTAAATAATATAATTATTATTTTGTCTGTCACCCAAAAATCTCAACTCAACTTTACTCAACTCAACTTTATTTGTAAAGCACTTTAAAACAACAACAGCCGCAACAAAGTGCTGTGCATAAACAAACAGAACAAGAGACAATAAAATAAATAAAACAGAAAATAAACACTAAAATAAATAGATTCATTGCTTTTTAAAAGACAATTTAAAAAACAATAAATAAAAGCAAACCATAAAACACTAAAAACAAGAGCAGAGTCTCATGCGTGGTTTAAAGCCAAGGAATAAAAATAGGTTTTAAGATGAGTTTTAAAAATCCTAGATTTTCAACAGTTACACCAGTATTTTTTGGGGATGTAGCCCAGCCCACACATAAACTAGACAAGCATAAAAGTTATTAAAAACACATTAGTCTTAATTTTTATACCAATAATGCTCTGCCACTTGCGCAATCATCATCTGCTTTCCATTCTTAGGCAGTTTTGCTGTGTCGTGTAGGAAAATATTCAGATGTTACATCATAACATTATTATTATTATTTTATTCTTAATGTATTCCAAAGTGAAATGCAGGTTAACATGGCCATAAAACTACAATTGACATTTTCAATAGATATAAAACATAATTGAATGTGCTGAACAGTCATTAACCTTCTGGGGTTTTTGTGTCTCCATAAAAACTTTTTGGGTGTTTTTTCATTCATTGCAGTAGGATAAAAAAAACTGTTGCAAATGAAGTAATCAGGACAGTCTGAGCCCTTTCCTGCATGTCTTCCCTTTTCTATTACTCACTGTCAAATAAAGCTGGAAAATGTCCAAGAAATATCTATAAAAAAAAGGACATTCGACATTGTAACATTATACACTACTGGTCAAAAGTTTTAGAACACACCAACTTTTCCAGAATTTAATTGAAAATGATGCAGTTTAATGTCTCAGTGTACTCTGAAATTAATGCACATTTGCAACATTTAAAATTCTTTATTGAGCATGATAGTGTTTTGAAAGTAAAAAAAAGATTCAAAATCACATTTTATGTTGGACTAAAGGACTAAAAAAAGACACAAAATGACAAAAAAGACACAAAATGACCAAAAAAGACACAAAATGACTAAAAAAAGACACAAAATGACCAAAAAAAGACACAAAATGACCAAAAAAAAGACACAAAATGACCAAAAAAAAGACACAAAATGACAAAAAAAGACACAAAATGACCAAAAAAAGACACAAAATGACAAAAAAAAGACACAAAATGACAAAAAAAAAGACACAAAATGACCAAAAAAAGACACAAAATGACAAAGAAAATGACACAAAATGACAAAAAAAAGACACAAAATGACAAAAAAAAGACACAAAATGACAAAAAAAGACACCAAAAGACACAAAATGACTAAAAAAAGACACAAAATGACAAATAAAAGACACAAAATGACTTACAAAGACATGAAAAGAATTCAAAAATGGACAAAATAGCCCAAGACTCCATAGAGTTAAGTTGTTAACCCATTTCTTGTTCCCTGAAAAAGGCCTACTTGTATAATTCTGAAATGTACATTATTTTCCAGTTTTGGTTAAGCTTACCTTTTTTTATTTACCTCTGGCAGTTCACCACTTACCTTTGGACCCTTTCAAGCTGTTCATTTGACTTGAACTGCTTGAATTTCAATAAAAAACTGGAAAAATTGGGGTGTTCTAAAACTTCTGACCGGTAGTGTATATATGATAGGAAATAAGTGAAAACATAGTAAGTCCCTGTTCAACTATAGATCACATGATACTGCCATAGTGTCATATAACTAGATCAGCAGCCTGCGGTGGATTGGCCTCATACATCACCAGTTCAGCAGGTCGTGTCCTCTTAACACATGCGTAAAATGCATGAGAGAGAGAAAGAGATATTGTAATGTGATTTATTCATCAAACTGGGTCAATGTTCTTTTCTGCATGGCACATCTGTCTCAAACCTATTAAATGAAACGCCACAAAAGGATCTCAAGCATCTCTGCTGAACCCATTTGCACAAATACCCTGCCTGACACATTCACACATGGTGTAAATTAAATAAATGAACTTAATTGTAAGTGAAATTCAAATCTGTTTTACATGGAATACAAGTCTGATCCTAGATGTGTCTCTGTAGAAAATGTCTCATTTGCAGTCAGGTACAAGACGCATAATTACTTGAAATCTCACTCTATAAAATTGGAACACCGTTAGAGAAATCATATGAGTCGAAAATGTAATTTCTAATTTAACCCATAAGAACCCAGAGCCAGTTATCCATAAAGGAAAGTCATGGGGGATATATCACAGACCAAGTGAACCACACATATTTATGATGTTTGTTTTGTTTGTTTTTTTGTCATTTTGTGTCTTTTTTAGTAATTTTGTGTCTTTTTTTGGTCATTTTGTGTCTCTTTTTTAATTAATTGTGTGTCTTTTTTAAGTAATGTCGTTTTTTTCTATAATTTTGTGTCTTTTTTTTAGTATTTTTTTGTCTTTTTTGATCATTTTGTGTCTTTTTTAAGTAATTTAGTTTTTTTCTGTCATTTTGTGTCCTTTTTTTAGTAACTTTGTGTCTTTTTTTGGTCATTTTGTGTCTCTTTTTTAATTAATTGTGTGTCTTTTTTGTGTCTTTTTTAAGTAATTTAGTTTTTTTCTATAATTTTGTGTCTTTTTTTAGTATTTTTTTGTCTTCTTTGATCATTTTGTGTCTTTTATAAGTCATTTAGTTTTTTTTTTAATGTCATTTTGTGTCTTTTTGTTGTTGTTGTTGTATTTTTGGTCCTTTTGATACTGCCTCCAGCGGCCCCCGGGTTATTTGAGTTTGAGACCCCTGTTCTAGAATATTTAAAGTGTTTGTACATGGGTGTCACCGTGGGTTCTTATGGGTTAATTATAATAATATATTGCAGAGATAAATAATTTTCTAGTAATTCTATTAACATCTTTGTTAACATAGCTTCCGCTCATTTCTGCCAATTGAAATGGCACATAAGGCCAGTCACAGCTGCTGTAATGTGGCGCTAATAAGGTAATAAAAAGGCCTTAAGGCCAACATCTCCTTTCCAAGCATCAGTCACTTGTCAGGACATGTGTATACGTACCCCCTCTGTGGATTTGTCACTGCGGAGCCCCTCTGCTATTTGAGCTATGTCATGAGGGCTACCAGAGAGTCTAGATGTCCTGAGTCACCCTGAACGCTGAGTGAGTATTCCTGGACTAACAGGAACCGCCAGGGGCCACATAGCCTCCGTATGCATATACATATATTTAAACTACCGGTCAAAAGTTTTAGAACACACCAACTTTTCCAGAATTTAATTGAAAATGATGCAGTTTAATGTCTCAGTGTACTCTGAAATTAATGCACATTTGCAACATTTAAAATTCTTTATTGAGCATGATAGTGTTTTGAAAGTAGAAAAAAGATTCAAAATCACATTTTATGTTGGACTAAAGGACTAAAAAAAGACAAAAAATGACCAAAAAATGACCAAAAAAAGACACAAAAAGACACAAAATGACTAAAAAAAGACACAAAATGACCAAAAAAAGACACAAAATGACTAAAAAAAGACACAAAATGACCCAAAAAGACACAAAATGACTAAAAAAAGACACAAAATGACAAAAAAGACACCAAAAGACACAAAATGACTTAAAAAAGACACAAAATGACCTAAAAAGACACAAAATGACAAAAAAAGACACCAAAAGACACAAAATGACTTAAAAAAAGACACAAAATGACCAAAAAAGACACGAAATGACAAAAAAAGACACCAAAAGACACAAAATGACTAAAAAAAGACACAAAATGACCAAAAAAAGACACAAAATTACTAAAAAGACACCCAAAGACACAAAATTACTAAAAATAGACACAAAATGACCATAAAAGACACAAAAAGACACAAAATGACTAAAAATAGACACAAAATGACCAAAAAAGACACAAAATGACCTAAAAAGACACAAAATGACAAAAAAGACACCAAAAGACACAAAATGACTTAAAAAAAGACACAAAATGACAAAAAAAGACACGAAATGACAAAAAAAAATAAACAAAATGACCAAAAAAAGACACAAAATGACTTACAAAGACATGAAAAGAATTCAAAAATGGACAAAATAGCCCAAGACTCCATAGAGTTAAGTTGTTAACCCATTTCTTGTTCCCTGAAAAAGGCCTACTTGTATAATTCTGAAATGTACATTATTTTCCAGTTTTGGTTAAGCTTACCTTTTTTTTATTTACCTCTGGCAGTTCACCACTTACCTTTGGACCCTTTCAAGCTGTTCATTTGACTTGAACTGCTTGAATTTCAATAAAAAACTGGAAAAATTGGGGTGTTCTAAAACTTTTGACCGGTAGTGTAGTTCATGAGGGCCTGCTACCAGAGAGAGAGTCTAGATGAAAGCTAAGTGAGTATTCCTGGACTAAGAGGACCTGCCAGGGGCCACATAGCCTCCGTAGGAGACGTCAGAGCTGGAATGACACCAGAGCAGAGCAAAGAATGTCTGTGATGTCAGAAAGGAGCTTGTTGCTCTGAACATCCAGAATGGGTTTTCCCCAAATGACTAATGATTGACAGTTAAGTAAAAAAACAACAACAACCTCATGACAAATATAACTTTTATTAGTTCCTGTGTACACACTCCAAAAAAAAACTTGTTCCCAGAACGTTATAAGATTATGGAAATAATTTCCACCTAAATTAAATGCTTTAATTTCGCGAGAAACTATTTTGTTGAGTGAACAAAATGTAAATATGTTGTCAACATGATGCATTAATTACCAGGGCTCAGTCCAACTAGATTTGTAAGGGTAATTGTATCATACTAACGTAATATTCTACTTTTTAAAAATAGTGCAGGACATGAATTAATTGTGCTGAGCCAACAAAACAAAGTTAGGTTGAAGTGGTTTGAAGATTTTTATCATATGAAAATGAACATAATAGTAATTATTCAGAAAATAAATCATTTTTAAACACAGAGTTTTATATTCAGCAATTTAAAGATAAATGTCAACCTATATAACCCCAGCTGGTGTCGAGTTTAGAGAAGAAAAACACAAAGCAAATTGGGTTGTTTTAACATAAATTATTCTAGTAAATTTAAAATTGTTGCATTTTATGCTTAAACTACATGTTTTAAAATTGTTCAACCACAAAACATCATTTTATTTAGTAGAAGCTACATGTTAGACTGAGGAGAAGGTAACAGACACCCAGCTGGCTTTTTCTGAGTGCATTTCCTCACAGACCAGCTGTAAGAGTCAGCCATGTGTTTACTAAGTGGTGATTTATAAATCAATTGCCAAAAAGTAGAGGCGTTGTCTAAAACCTCTAGTTTGCTAATCCTTGTACAAACTAATTTAGTTTTTGTAACTTTACACTATGCACTGAATGTGATGCATACTGACTTTAATAACATGGTCTCACAGGAATCCGTGAAACTGACACGGATTTGGCCACAATGCAAGTTAATGCCAGTCATATCCCGTGGCTATTCCAACATACAAAGTGATTATGTACATTCACTGAGTGAATATTTAGGAAATAAAACATATATTTCTCGCTAGAAATGTGATCAAAATCCATTTTTATGCAGAAACTAAGTCAAAATATTGATTTTTTCACTAAAAATGAGAGAACTGTCCGCCATGTTTTTTGTTCTGACCGCTGGGACCTTGAAAGTCACGTGACTTGGAACAAACCAATAGGAACAAATATCCATGGAATAGCCACGGGATATGACTGTCATTAACTTGCATTGTAGCCAAATCCGTGTCAGTTTCACGGAAATTTGAGTGATTCCGTGGCTATTCCACGGATTTAGAGTGAAGTAAGTAAGTAAGTAAACTTTATTTATATAGCACCTTTCACAGACAGAAGTCACAAAGTGCTTCACCTAGAAATCATACACATAACATAAAAATGTACACACAAGTTTTAAAAGACCAAAACAACAGCAATTTAAACAACCATAGCAGTCCCGAAACAATGAATCAAAAAGTTAAGCGAAATCCGTGGCTATTTCACGGATTTCTGTGAGACCAGGTTAGTGTGTGTGTGCGTGTGTGTGTGTGACTTTATTTTGCAATGGGCTTCAACAAGTGATGTTGCCATGTGTTGCATTGATTTATTTCACATGTCACACACTTGCCGTCTCATCTGAGCAGGTTGGTTTTGCTCTTATATAAGCAGCCTTTTCCCTAAATCCTCCTCTCTTCCTCTCTGTCCCTTTAACTCCTCCCCCCCTCTCATTAAAGCCCGTATTCATGCCCCCCTCTCCCCTCTCCCCCTCCCCCCGGTCTTTAGTAGCCCTTGTCCTGCCTTACCCCCTATGCACCATGCTTTGCTTTTCCTCCCTAATTGGTTTGTACACTTTTTGAAGTGACTGATTAAAAACACTGAGGATTTATGTTGGAGAACAGTGCACACAAAGCTTGTAAAAATGTGTTTGTGGGAGCATTTGAATATAAATTTGCATGTGTTTGAAGGAAGGTGACAAAGTCAGACTGTTAATAAAAATTACTTGGAAAATGAAGTTGACATTTTATTACTTGTAAAATTAGGTTATCTACAGTTATATTCAATAGTGACAGTTTTCCTCCAGTTAGTGGTGCCTGTTAACTGTTCCCTGTTATAGCATATAACTACAGCAGTGTTGAAACACTTCTAAGTCGTGAAGTGACGCAGTCATAAGCTATAGTCATGTGTGCACATATGCACTGTTTTGAACAGCAGTGTTGTAATCATCATATGACTGTGTAATCTGGTTTTTTTTCTTGGGTGTAAGCTTTAGCTCCACATTAAACCAAAACTATCCAACTTTGCATCTGTGTATTTCATGTTATACAACATACGTGACAGAACATTTTAGACCACTTTAAACACAGTTCAGGCAGTTCTGTGTCACTGGTCAGCAGGAACCTTCGGCCCAGTTTGTTAGCGCTCACAGGCAGCGGAAGGTGATTCATTACTGCGTGATCACTCAGGAAACTGATTGGCTGCGACAATCAAACTGTGTGATAATTGAAAGGCGGGAGTGGAAGATTTTTCTCCCTTTCTCCCTTTCTTTCTGCCTGAGCTCGCCACTGTTTTGGAGCTGAGCTGGCCTAGAAACTCCAAGAGAAGAAAAGCCCCCCCTCCTCCCCTCACAAAGCCTTCTCACAACCCCTCTTCCCTCTGCTCCCTCTCTCTCTCGCTCCGTCTCCTCCCAGTGACAGCTCCTGGTGGGTTCTTTTTCTTCCTGTCTGCTCCCTCGCTTCCTTCACATCCGTCCTCTGGGTTCCTGCCTCTCTTCTCTCCCTCTGAGGATTTTATCCCCAGCGGACTCTTTGAACACTTAACTTCATAGTGAACCTTCCTTCTTGCAGCCGAGCCTCCATCCAACGCTGCGAGGCTTCATCCGATTAACCGCCTCGGCTATGTCGCCCCGAACTGGCATCAGACGGACCCTCTGCTGCAGGGAAGTCCTTGTTCTGCCACTAATGCATGCTGTCTGTGGGAGCTGTGCTTATCGAAGCGTATATACGTTTGCTCCATAGGTTCTCTGCTGTGTACGGCGGAGCGTGTGTTGCCACTGAAGCGTGGTCATGGGCTTTAAGGAGCCAGCAGCACAACACTCTGCAGCTATCAACAGTCACGGTTCACTGCTGGAGGGACCCAACACTCGATGGATTCTGGATATTTAATCAAGCCAGCAGTAACTCCTAAAAGTCTTTCTTTCTGTCAAGTGGAGTCTTTGTCCGGTGGACTTTGAGTTAAGTGGTGGACTTTGTTTGGGAGAAGAGTCCTGAGTGATGAGTTCCCTCCCAGGGTCTCCCTCTGCCCGTCTCCCCCGGCGACGGGCGTCTCCAGAGGAACAAACTCTCAGATAACCAGACGAACCAGGTTCAAGTGGCGCGCATGCGTCTCCCGAGCATGGAGGTCATCCTCAACCTGATCACTGCTGACACCTCTCCACTCCCCGCTCCCTCCACCGTGAGTCTATCCGCCTGTAAACACTGTGTAGACATGCTCATCAGTTATGTTTTGAGCTTTTGACTCATTTTATTCACCAACTCAATGACTGGAGCTGATGTCATGGATCCAGCACATTGTTGTCACGGCTGCTCACCTGTTAAAACGGGTGTGTTACGTGTGTCTTTAGTTTTGTCACTAAATAAGATACCAGAAAGCACAAGGTCTATTAGGACAGTAGTTCTCAACCTTTTTGAGTCGCGACCCCCAATTTAACATGCATGTTGTCCGTGACCCCCACTCACTGAACACAATCTCACACGCACAGTTTGGATCACCCAAAAAAGAAACAAAATGACCTAAAAAAGGAAACAAAATGACCAAAAAAGACACAAATTGACCACAAAATGACCAAAAAAAGACACAAAATGACTAAAAAAAGACACATTACCAAAAAAGACACAAAATTACCAAAAAAGTCACAAATTGACCACAAAAAGACACAAAATGACCAAAAAACACACAAATTGACCACAAAATGATCAAAAAAAGACACAAAATGACCCAAAAACACACAAATTGACCACAAAATGATCAAAAAAAGACACAAAATGACCAAAAAAAAAGACATTAAGTGACCAAAAAGACTAAGACACATTAACACATTAACACATTAACACAGTGGAGACAGAGCTGACTTCCTAAATGATTTGGCGACCCCCAGAAATCATCTCGCGACCCCAGTTGGGGTCCCGACCCAAAGGTTGAGAATAGCTGTATTAGGAGACCAGTCTCTTGTTGTGATGGTGGGGCCTCAGAAAGGCCTCATTTATTTCTCTTTCCTCTCAGACCTGCACTCTCAGCTGATGTGTGTTTCTTTCTTTTGTGAAAATGAGGGGCTTTTCTCATTTTCTCCCCCTCTGAATTCCTTCAGCAATGCACTGGCAGGCTTTGGCTCTGTGTGTGTGTGTGTGTGTGTGTGTTTGCCTGTCTGTTGTGCATGATTAGTAGTTTATGTTGTGTTTTGTGCTAATTCATGAGTGGATGTGTTGAGTAAAGTGCTTCTTGTCCAGCAGCACATGGAGTTATGTAATGTGTCCATATCTAGTGAATGGGGTTCATTGTTGCCATGTTGGATCCCCTTAAAGGAAAGAAAGCGGATTGCCAATAAAAACATGTCTTTTGTGTCAGTTTCAGCACAGCTTTTTTTTTTTTTTTTTTTTGCAACGCCTGAATGGGAACTGAAACCATGAGGAAATTAAAAGGAAATGTCTGAAAAAAAGTTTTTGTGTTATATGTGGCACAAACTGCTCACGTGCAGTTGACTTGACACTTTAAAAAATTATAAATAACACTGCACATGCTCATCTATGCTCCTCCACCCCAACTAATATGCTTTATAGGCCTGGCGGGCGACTTTCAGTGTTAATATAACACACCATGAGGCGTTACAGTAAGAAAGTGTAAGACCCGCCTAAATAAAAGCAAACACATAATAATAAATAATACATTTTATTTGGAGGCGCCTTTCTTGGCACTCAAGGACACCGTACAAAGGATAGAAAAGAAACAGCAATAAAATACAATAAAATACACAGAATTAATAACAATACAATACAATATTGGACATGTAGCTTTCAAAATAAGAGCACAAGGATGTGTTAGCAGAGTCCACCACCGCATTTGCAAGAAGACTGTCAAAATAAGACGCCTTAAATAAAACATATAAGAACCCTTATTATCCTTTACAATAATTCATTAAAATATGCAATGATTAAGATGAAAAAGTGGCATTAGAATGTGTGAGAGGCACCAAATTTAGGGTTTTAGGGCAAAAATGTTCTCCAGGGAAGCTTCTCCCAGACTTTGTTTGGTCCCCATCATAGTCTCAGAAAATCCTGACAGGCAAGAAATCACCCAGCAGAATGTTCAGGGTGATGAAAGGAGTTTGTTTGTTAAATCGGTATATTTTTTTATGGTTAAAAAAAATGCATATCATGATATTGGCAACATTCCTACTTCTTGATGTCGTGGTTAAAGTTGTTTTAATCACAAAAAGCTACTTACTCCCTGTCGCTAAACACATGCAGCTTTCAAAATAAGAGCACAGTGTGTTAACAGAATCCACCATAGAACTTACAAGAAGACTGTCAAAATAAGATGCCTTAAATAAAACATACAAGAACCTTTATTCTCCTTTACAAAATGTCATTAAAATATGCCCCCGGAACCCCTAAATGGTTATTTTTATTATTTTCTCATACATTTTTTTATTTATTTGGCAACTGTTGAGATTTGCACTTCACACTACATTTTAGATTTTTATTTATTTATACAGACTAAAAAAAAACATATTTTCTATATCTTTTTAAGTATTACGGAATATCGTCAAGAATATCGTTATCGCAAAAATAGCCTGAAATATCGTGATATTCTTTTAGGGCCATATTGCCCAGCCCTACCCAGCAGTATAATGAGTTCAGGGTAGTGAAAGGAGTTTGTTTGTTAAATCGGTATTTCAAGATTTGTCAAGATTGTGCCTTTTTGTAAGACTCTACATTTATTAACACATAATAGTCATAATTTCTAAATTCCTGTCAACTTTTAACCCACAAGGCTGAGTAGGTTTTCTGGGGGATCCCTGCTAACGGATACAGTTTATCTGTTGAGTGAAAGACGTCTGGATCACTAAGTCATGTCATGTTGTTTCTACGGCAACCTCTTTGTGATTGACTGCAGGTTAAAGATCAAACCAACTAATCAGGAGTGTGAAGTTCAGTCAGTCAGAGATGATTGCTTGGATGCCTGCAGCGTGATAAGGTCAGAGAGATACTAGAGGTATAAATGGAGAGAAGACAGCTGTAGACATTCAAAATGACTCTTTACAGGTGGACGGATCACAGGAATTATTCAGGCACAGAACAAAACGCACACCGGAAAACCCTGATTCTCCTCTCCACTATGGATATAAGATCCTATTTCTCTTGGATCTGGGACTCTGCAGACCAGCCTGGTTGGAGGACCGGCCCACCCAGCCTGCAGCCTCTACAACCATGATGTTCTGTGCATGTTTCTGACTTCAGAGAATGCTGTAATAGGAGATGTGTAGAGCAGAAACCTGAAGTTATAGTATCCTGGTAGTATCATTCTTGCATCTTGGCTAAACACATACGAGCTGACATCACAGGAATGCGAGGCATGCCAACCAACAAGGTACTTTTTCACACGTAAAAATAGCAAAAACTTGACCTTGACTAAAATGTTTTTATTCCAAACAATTACAGCACAGCTCAAGATCGCCATGTTTACACTAAATACTGTGTTGAAGACAGTTATATAAGCTATAAGTCTATAACATAACAAATATTATGAGTTTGGTGCATGTGGTGTAAATAATGTTAATCTTTTACAAATATGCAGCCGCCATGGATGGAAGCAGGTTTAAATTCCTATCGCCATGGTTATCAGAACATCTCAACATTACTGTACCTGAACTCACCTGAGTCATCTGAAAAACATCATTGTAGGACTTACAGGATAAGGGAGCATGGGAAAGAAACAATAACTAAGAGATTGGCCAAAAATATTGGATTTGGATTTATTTAGGGCCCAACAATACTAAAATTTAACAATATGCCGTTCGATATTGTGAATTTAATAGCTTTATGACTCAAAAAAATATACTTTTTCTGTGGATTTTGCACCAATATGACTCTGCAAAGGTACTTAGAAGGCTGCTTTTAATAATGCTTAAAATAATATTTAAGTGTTTTTATACATGACTTTAAATTGTACATACAATGTATTACATTCTCAACGACACACTGCAAAAAAGCCAACTTGTATTTTTTGGCCTAAAACAGTGATTTAAGTTGGTAAAACTTGGAAATATAAATGATTGACATTTAGGGCAATAATGTAAGTTAGCACAACAAAGGAAGCCAGTTGTCTGCTCAAAAACAAGTTGGTGAGTTGTTGTTACTTATATCTTTAAGTTGGGGTTCACAACAAGGGACAATAGTTCTGATAACTCTTATTTCTTTGTTGGGAAATTCGGTCATTAGTGAAAGCTAGCGGCTAACTGATGCTAGCGGCTAACTGATGCTAGCGGCTATCTGACGCTAGCGGCTAACTGATGCTAGCGGCGCTGCTTGTTACAGCTACAAGAGTAGCCATTAGCGTATCAATGCTAACTCAAAATTGTGGTCGCAACATAAGCTGACATTTCATAGCGGCGTTACAATCGTGCCAGAGAAATTCAGAGTTGAGCAAAAACAAAACTTAAAATATTTCGTTTAATTGTCCAACTTGAAATTTTATCGAAGTTTGTTGCCTTGAAATTTTGAGTTCACCCAACTTTTCTTTTTTTGCAGTGCATCTCTATCTTTTAGGAAGTAGTGGCACACTTTAATGAAGGCTCTGTTGCTTTTCTGCCGTCTTAAGGTGATAAAGAAAAGATTTTATTTGTCCATCTGTGCATAATGACACACTGACCAATATATCTGTCTCGGGACAGCATCAGCATTGTTTTTCTGCTCTGTGACCTATATGAAGCTATGAAGCAGAGAGGAATTTGAGGCATATGTGTGTCTGCGAGAGATGGAGATGGGGCTGTACAAGATGTTCTTGTTCGGCGTATCTAATTATGTGTGATGCATATCTAACAACATTAGTGCAGTAATGCAGCTCAGTGCCTGCTGTGTGAGATGTATGGCCGTAGGACTGAGTGTTTAGGTCTGGCTGGGTTGTTCCCAGGCCTCTGGTGGATCTAAGGTAAGTAAGGGTTCTTTCCATGGCTCTAACCAGCTTTACTTGGATCAAAGCTGTTGCACAACCTGGTGCACCAGCAGGCGGACCCAGTTTTGGCCAGGGGTGGGGTGAGACTCATTCCTGTTTGTGTGTGTGTGTGCAAGAAGCCACTGGGCAGGCCTTCCTCCTGATAAAGTCTAATCAGAGCTGGATCATGCAGCCCCCGAGTTACAGACACACACTCATTAGGGTACACTAGCTCCAGCGATGCAGTGCCTGTCACTTCTTGCTTCAGTGGCTCAGCACACCAACATGTTTGGCTGTGTTAACCCTGGGAAATTAGCCTAATCCTTGGGCTCACCATCTTTAATTACATGCATGATTAGTCGCAGAAATACTGGACCGTTTGGGGATGACGCTGATCGTAGAGACAATTTGTTCAGTAACTGGAACTGTTCGTCTGTATCAGAAAGCTGGGGATGAAGCAACGCTTTGCTATGTGTGGTCACATAGCAGTATATATGAAAATGAGCTCATAACTGGACAGCGACCAGTCATAGGGAATATGAGCCGCCTGCAGAGCCGTAAAACAGGTCACACACTTGTAAACTATCTGACTGGCTGAGCAGCTTTCTTTGCATACGTAACAGAAGAACTCTGCAGACAGAGAGTTGTTTCTGATCAATAAAAGTAAGTAAGTAAGTAAACTTTATTTAAATAGCACCTTGTGCTTCACATAGAAATCATACACATAACATAAAAATGTACATACAAGTTTTAAAAGACCAAAACAACAGCAATTTAAACAACCATAGCAGTCCCGAAACAATTAATCAAAAGCCTGATAAAAAAAAAAAGGGTGTTGATTTGGTGCCAGTGTGTACACATCACTAGTCTTCTTATCACAGTATCTTAAAGCTCTATCTACTCTGTATGGCAGGTTACTCCAGTGCAAAGTGTTCCGCTGACTCGTCCTTTGCCCTCTTTATCTTCCCTATGTCTTTGGTCAGAGGGCGCATGTTTAATTATTTAGATAATGCTGATATATGTAATAGCAAACTGGAAAAGCTTCACATTTACCCCATTGAATGCTCACATGCATGTATTTCATTCACGCTGGCCCTCATAAAGCTATAAATATTGTTTTGTTTTTAGCCAGGTGCCACTCTGAAGCGTCACCTCTTACCGCTCTACGGCGCCAGCTCGGCACGCTATTCTAGTTCTCTGATTCATTGGGTCGCCTTGGCTGCCCGTCAAGAGGATTCCTTAATGATTAGACAGACTTACTGGGGACAACAGTTGTTGTCCAGGTCAATGGACTCATGAATATGGGCTTCAACATGATGCAAAACCATTTCGGTTTTAAATTACCAATTTTCTTTTTGTTACCCTGTGCTCAAAGGAATGTGCCCTAAGCTGTGTGTGTGTTTGTGTGTGTGTGTGTGTGTGTGTGTGTGTGTGTGTGTGTGTGTGTGTGTGTGGGTGTGTGTGTGTGTGTGTGTGTGTGTGTGTGGGACTGGTATGTCAGACTGGTTTTTCTAGCTCTGTACAGCTCCTCTCTATTGGCTGGAACACACACAGACAGAGAGACTGGGAGTTGTTCTAGTGTCACTCAGGGCCAGGACTCCCAGTCTGCTCCCAGTCTGCTCCCAGTCTGCTCCCAGTCTGCCCTGTTGTCTCTTCTTTAACTCCATTACAGGATTTCACTTCACATATTAGATCTGAGATACTGAGGTGTTCCTTCTTCCAGCTACACTACTGGTCAAAAGTTTTAGAACACACCAACTTTTCCAGAATTTAATTGAAAATGATGCAGTTTAATGTCTCAGTGTACTCTGAAATTAATGCACATTTGCAACATTTAAAATTCTTGATTGAGCATGATAGTGTTTTGAAAATAAAAAAAAGATTCAAAATCACATTTTATGTTGAACTAAAGGACTAAAAAAAGACACAAAATGACCAAAAAAAGACACAAAATGACTAAAAAAGACACAAAATGACTTAAAAAAGACACAAAATGACAAAAAAAGACACCAAAAGATACAAAATGACTTTAAAAAGACACAAAATGACCACAAAAAGACACACAATGACTTAAAAAATGACTTAAAAAAGACACAAAATGACCAAAAAAAGACACAAAATGACAAAAAAGACACCAAAAGATACAAAATGACTTAAAAAAAAGGCACAAAATGACTGAAAAAAGACACAAAATGACTAAAAAAAGACTTGAAAAGACAAAGACATGAAAAGAATTAAAAAATGGACAAAATAGCCCAAGACTCCATAGAGTTAAGTTGTTAACCCATTTCTTGTTCCCTGAAAAAGGCCTACTTGTATAATTCTGAAATGTACATTATTTTCCAGTTTTGGTTAAGCTTACCTTTTTTTATTTACCTCTGGCAGTTCACCACTTACCTTTGGACCCTTTCAAGCTGTTCATTTGACTTGAACTGCTTGAATTTCAATAAAAAACTGGAAAAATTGGAATGTTCTAAAACTTTTGACCGGTAGTGTAGTTCATGAATTGACTTGTTGTCACGAGTAGCATGAATGAGTTGTGAACACTGTGATTGGTATTTCCTTGTTAGGATTCCTCAGTAGCACTTCATTTACCACGGAAACCACCGTGAATTCTCTTTTATTCATTTATGTTTACGTAGCAGTTAACAGCAGTATACAGTTCCCTTTACCTTTCCAAAGCATTTTAAACCTTTTCCAGCCTTAAAGCCGTGGACAATTACATATTTATTTACAGTATATGCAGTATACAATATACTGATCATGCTATTTCTTCATCACATTAAAATAGATGATATTGTGCTATTAACAACCAAAATTATGTTTTGTGACAGAATTCTACAGAAGGGTGGCCAATTTTATTTTATGTTCAAAATGTTTCACCTGTTTTTAAGTAGATCTGACATCCTATATAACCTTTAAAGGCACTTAATTCAAAATACAACATTAAAATTCAAATGTTTTCAATGATTTCCAGCACCTGTAGGAACCCTGAGTTCACAGTTATTGCTAGTCAAGGTAAAGCTAATTTAGACTATTATACATGTTAATCTACATAAGTGTATGGTATATTATATATCAGATCAAATATTTTGAATGTAAAATATTATAAAAGTAAGTTTTAACTATGATTTCAAATAAATGTAGTGGAATAGAAGTGAAAAGGAAATAATAAAATACCTCAGATTTGTATTTAAGCACAGTACTTGAGTAAATGGACTGAATGCACTGTCAGGACTGCTGCCCAATCTTGCAGGAATTCATTTTTTTTTATTCTAATAGTGACAAACATAGCAGTGGTAGCCTGATAATACCTGTTATTAGTCTGTGCAGTGGCGGTTCTAGACCAATTTTACTGTGGGGGCCAGTGTTTAATCAGAGGGGCACATTAAAATCGTCAAAAATGATATTTAATCATCCAAAACCTTTATTTTAGCTAAAAGTCTCATATTTGGAAGAACTACATTGATTGAAACATTGAGACTCACCAACATTAACAGTTATTTTTGTACGACAATGACATTTCTCATTTTTGTGCACAATTACTTTTTATTTTATTTTGAAAGTGCAGTACAGTGAGAATGATCTTTATATTTAGCTTTTATTACACAATAAACTATTAAACAATGTACACATTATGGGATGCTTTTGTGTACAGTGAGATATTGTTTGAACAAAAAATAGGTAAGAATTGTTCCGTCGTTCATTGTTATAAATTGATCATTTTTTATTATTAATTTGACACAAGGGGCCACAGCAGCCACTGCTGATAATACCTTATTATTATTAATACCTGTTATTAAGTGTCGTAGTGTTCCTACTAGTGTGTGCATGTTGTTAGTCTCTCTTAGTGAATCTATGACAGTAAATAAAGTGATTGAGGATCTATTCCTGCTCCTGGTGAGGCTGTCTGGCCGGTGCTTGCCCTGCAGCTCAGAGGATGATGTCATCGCTCAGCTGTGAGGGGGCGGGGCTTGGGCGGAGCTTCCCGCGCTGGCCAGTTGACTGAGTTTCAGGTGCGCTTCAACTTTCACAACAAGCCCGGCGAGTTAGAGGGACAGCAGCCGGGCGGGACCTGGGGAAGAGGAGCTGGTAGAGCTGTTTAACTAGAACACAGACAGAGAACCGATGAAAATAAACTGTTCTGCTTCACTCTGGGAACATGCACTGGGAACAGTTTCTCCGTTTGACCAACGGAAAGGTGAGCTGAGCCGCTTTCTGCGCGTGTCTCTGACACATGATGACTCATTAAAGTGAGCTCGTTTTGGGTCATTTCTCTGTCATTTTTTTTTTTTTTAAAGATTATTTTTTTTGGTATTTTTCATGCTTTTTATTGAACGTGACAGATAGAAAGGGGGAGGACATGCAGCAAAGGGAGCTCAGGCCGGATTCGAACCCGGCTCCGCTGCAGCAAGGACTCAGGACCCATTTCTCTGTAATTTGGCAGAAACTTTTAAACAGACTTGTAGGTTTGAGCCCGTGTGCTCTGTGTTTTGTCTTGTTGACTGTGGTGCTTGTCATCAGTTAGTCATGCAGGTGAGCCGCGCGCTGTTTTTACCTGTTATGGAGCGGTAATAATCAGAGAATGAGTGATGTGTGAGTGCTGGATGCCAAGGTGAATAACTGTCACTGCTTCTGCTCCTCCACGGCTCTCTGGGTTTTTTTTTTCTGGATGTCTTCTGAGCCGCTAAGTGCTGTCAGGTTCAGCTGTTTATTTGTTGTTGTGCTGCTCAGTGATATGAATATTTTGGCCACATCCCTCCCTGAAGCAGATTAACTGCAGCAGTTTCACGGTGTTCTGTGTGTTCTTCCCCTGAGGCGTCTGAGGAAATGAATCACATCGACAGCAAGAGATTGAAGGTTTTACTAAGTTCATCATCTCCTCAGGTGGAGGCAATCTAGTTTTAGGAAAAAACAGGAAAAACTGTATTTATTCACTTTATTATTTTGTTTTAACGCAAATGTTTTGTGGCCTATTGACAAAATCAGGTCACAGATAAATATTCACAGTAATCTGTGACACTGTTTTGAGCAAAAATCTAATATCCTGTCAGTCTTGCCCTTTATTGACACACCCTGAACAAACAAAAAAGGAGATGAGTCTGATACCCTTTTCATTCTGTTTCTGCTTGTTTTACCAAAAAAAAAGAGATAAGTTTGCAGATAACTGGGGGTTCATATCTGAAAATATTAAGTTATGTATCGATTTACTGAATGTATGAAAGACATTTTGTTTCTTCCACTTTCCTTTCTTTGTAGGCGAATGGAAAAAAATCATATTTCGCATCTTCCTCTTATAAGAAACTGACCGCTAGTTGCCTCTTTAACTGTCTCAACTTGCCCTCTCTACTGGCGACCGGCTGCTGAAATGCAGAAGCCTTTTTTCTGAGCGCGTCAGCAAAATGACTAAGAAGCTTCAATATGCAACTCACAGTGTTTCTTCCCTGTTTCCCCCCTTGAATCCTCCTCTGACTCTCTCCCTACCCCCGTCCTCTTCTCTCAGATCGACCGGCTGGAGGTGAGCGGTCTGGGCCAGACACCGCTGGCTGTGTCCTGCGGGGCCGACGGTTCGTTCCCGGGAGGGGAGGACGGGACCCCAGACCCTCAGCGCACCAAGCAGGCCATCGCCCAGCTGCAGCAGAAGATCCTCAAACTCACCGAGCAGATTAAAATCGAGCAGACAGCCAGAGACGACAACGTGGCAGAGTACCTCAAACTGGCCAACAATGCTGACAAGCAGCAGAGCACACGCATCAAACAGGTACAAAACATATTAATGTGTATATTTCCTTGAGAAATTAATCCAAGGAACTTGTATTGTTAGAACAGGGATTCCCAAAGTGTGGTGCGTGGATGAAACATGTAATGGCGGTCTGATAATGACACAATTACATATTTTTCCCCCCAACACAATAAAGACGTGTTATTAATTAATTATTAAATACAGGCTATTCAATTTTGTGTCATTTTTTGTTCATTTTTGCATCTATTTTGGTCATTTTTGCATCTATTTTTTGGTTGTTTGGTCATTTTTACATGTATTTTTGGTCAATTTGTGTCTATTTTGATAATTTTGTGTCATCTTTGGTCATTTTTGCATCTGTTTTTGGTTGTTTTTGATCTTATAATGAAGCGTAGAAGAAGTTATCTTCTTGTTCTTGTATCATTTTTCCAGCCTGTGTTATGATGACGGGGTTGTGTTCACTCCACGCTCGTTTAAATTTTTGTTCAACGCAGCTCCAAATATTATAACATTTGTCCCAACTGATCTGCTTTCTGCCTCTGATCCTGAGCCTGTCATCATCCTCCACCATTAATGTGGCGATAAAAACTCTTATTGCATTTAGTTTTTTAAAGTGTGGGGGATTGGGGGGGGTCAACCCAGTTGGGACATAGAAGGAGGTGCACGGCTGAAAACGTTTGGGAACTGCTGTGTTAGAATGCTTATGTGACAATTTATTCGAATACAAATACTTCACCTGTTTGCTGACTTTGTTTGTCCCTAGGGGAACTAAAGATAGTCAGCTCATTGCAGTGTAATGTTTATTCCTTTTGAATAATGAGAACTTGTTTTGTGGCTGTCAGGTTTTTGAGAAGAAGAACCAGAAATCGGCGCAGACCATCCAGCAGCTGCAGAGGAAGCTGGAGCACTACCACCGGAAGCTACGGGAGGTGGAGCACAACGGCATCCCTCGCCAGCCCAAGGACGTCCTGCGGGACATGCAGCAGGGTCTGAAGGACGTCGGCGCCAAAGTCACGGGCTTCAGTGAAGGCGTGGTGGACAGCGTGAAGGGAGGCCTGTCCAGCTTCTCCCAGGCCACACACTCTGCTGCCGGGGCCGTCGTCTCCAAGCCTCGGGAGATCGCCTCGCTGATTCGCCACAAATTCGGCAGCGCTGACAACATCCCGTCTCTTAAAGACTCGTTGGACGACCCGTCGGTGGAGGAAGGCGTGACGGGGGCTGGAGGACGCTCCCTGGGCAGCGCTGGCCATCACCTGCAGGCCAGCCCCAAGTACGGCAGCGAGGACGACTGCTCTAGTGCTACGTCAGGCTCAGCGGGGGCAAACAGCACCACGGGGGCCCCCGGAGGCCCCCCCAGCTCCAAGGGCAACACGCTGGAGAGGAGCCAGAGCTCCAGCCTGGACATGCTGCTGCAGGAGATGCAGGAGCTGAGGGAGGGCCAGGCACGGCTGGAGGAGAACCTGGATGGTCTGAAGAGCCACTATCAGAGAGACTACACGGTGGTCATGCAGGCTCTGCAGGAGGAACGCTTCAGGTAAAGAGAGAATCAACATAACAAACCACAGTGTGCATCAGATATTTATAAGCATTTCCTGTTTGACACGAGAAATCCCCTAAAATTCCAACAGTGCTTAATCAGAGAGAACTATCTTTTCTGGAACATACTGCAGAAAACAATACTCATCATTCATATCGCTGAGCTGCTGTTGACGCATCATCATGGAGAACTCTTTTATCAAAGCTAGCACGCTGGAGATAAAAACAAAACCTTGACCCAGAGCTGCTTTTTACACAAATGTGTAAAGCCAGCATAAAGGTGTGGCTCCTGTACCGAGCCTTAAAGGTGTTGTTTTCTCATGCATTATGCAGATTGTGAGAGTCAGTTTTATTGTTTTCTTTGTGTCCCCTACAGACGTGTCACAATCTCAGTTTTTAATTGTAAATAGATTGAAATGTGCGATCAATATTAGTTATCGAAATCAAAAGTAGAATTGACAATTCGACCATATTCCAAATAAAGTATGGCAGTTTTATCACACTTGATGCCACGTCGGCTTATTTTGAAGAATAATTTGACAAAGTAAATGAGTTGTGAGCATAAAAAATCAGTGATTCGTTAATCTTTATGATTCAGGACTCATAGCCTTCAGTGCTGAAAATAAATATGTCAGTGGGAAATTCAATTAAATCGTGACCTTGAAATTGAAAGTCTAAGCAAATATAGATTTGGAGAGTGGTACAAGCCCTAATCACCTACAACTACTGCCATTACATTAAGTGCTTCAGAATTTGGACTGAACTGTTATTAAAATGTTGTTAGTTTTGTTGTTTTGAGACATCTGTTGACATCTAAACTGACAGACACACCTGCACATTTCACAGTGTCCTCTAAGTACAAAGATATTTGGCGTTATTTCAGCCCTGGTCCCAGTTCTGTATAGCTCGTCTCGTCTTAGACTCTGTGCAGCTCTTGTTTTGGTGTGTCTGGGGCCAGTTGGCCGTAAAAAACACACTCACATTCCTCCAGAGTTTTCTGACAAGAGGGCACAAAGATTAAGAGGGCAGGACAATAGAAAAGAGAGGAGAGTAAAAGAAACATGAGCATTTTTCTCCCTAAAATGTCCAGAGCAGTCTGTTTTTGTCCTCTTAAGACCAAAATAACGTCGGGAACAGAACAAAATGACCAATCTTTTTCAACAACGCCTCTGGGAATAATCATTTATAAACCAGTCATGTTGCTAAATCCATCCAACAAATACCTTATAAGTGACTTTCTTAACCAGGGCTGTAAATAACTATAAGTGTCATTATTTTTGGCAAATCGTAAATCATTTTCTCAGTGAATATACAATAAATTCACTGGTATTTCTAGTTGTGTCAGTCACTAAAGGCCCCAAGATACGATATTATTGCAATATTGCCGTAACATGTGTTGTGATATGTTGTGATATATTACCTTTTTTCAACTGCAAATTATGTCCCCAAGGAAAATTTTGTCGAGATCTGTTTTATTCATAATCTTCTATAATCATTATTGAAAATATTTTGGTTTGGAAGACATCAGCTTGGAGTCTGGGAAAACATGATTTTCTTTCCCTTTTTTCTCTATTTTCTGCCATTATAAGCGAAACAGAAATCAATTAATGGTGAATGTTTATAGTTGAGTTCTGAAATAATCAGTAAAAATGTGTTTAATAATTGAAACGTACACAGAGGCAGTCTAATCATGTCTATTCTCGGGGGATGTGTGTGTGCCCTGCCAAAATAAACAGCAGTATAGACCCCTCTCCTCCTCCTGGTCGCCTCCCATTGGCCGGTCTCATACTGCTGCCTGCCTCTGATTGGCCGGTTGGATCAGCAGATGAGTAAGCGTGCCCTAATCTTGTCAGGGCAAGTCATCAGTCAAGTCAGGTGTCGTGTGGTCAGATGCCTCCAAGGCCTGTTTCTACTAATTCCTACATGTGTTTCTCTGTCTAATCTAATCATGAGCCAGACTCTCACGTGCCCGTTGGTGTGTTGTGTTTTGTGTCTTTAGGTGTGAACGTCTGGAGGAGCAGCTCAACGACCTGACCGAACTCCACCAGAACGAGATCCTCAACCTGAAACAGGAGCTGGCCAGCATGGAGGAGAAGATCGCCTACCAGTCTTATGAACGAGCCAGAGACATCCAGGTCTGAAAGCACCCTGAACATGTCAGAAATAAATGAACGGCTGCAGAAATCAGCTTAGTGGAAATTACATTTCCTTAGTCTCTCATTGTGCTCAAAATTGGCTGCTTCAAAAATCAGTCTGTTGTCGGAATGAACTGTCAGGAAGGGATGATAAGAAGTTTTAGAGGATAAAGCGTTCAATTAAACGGCGTGTTCTGGTCCTCACTTCTGAGCAGCCATTAAAAAATACCTGATGCACATACACAAGTAACTGCATCACATCTAGTATAGATACAGCAAAATGTTGCACTTTCTCACGCTGATGTTGTTGAAATTATCGTTGTATTCTGACATTTTACTGGCGCTATACACAGAGTTTAATGCTTTTATTTTGTTTCTGTTCTTTCCAAATGCCCTTGTCAAGAGTCTGTCTTCACAGTGATTCTGATTTGAATACTGATATCCATAATATCATTTAATGACAGTGTTGTCTCTGCTCCCTGGCCTGTCAGACAGTCTCCAGCTCTCAACCTCTCAGTAGCTCAACAACTGCTTCTGAATGAAGCCAGATAGCTGCTTTAAGCCACAATTATACATTTATATGTTTTAATTGTTTCAATTAAGATTATTGTCCGTCTGTAAACACTCTTATCAGTGTTTATATGTGTCTTTAATTAATTTTTCCGCTTGGAGTTCCATACTAAGAAGTCTAAAGAGAGCTCAGCCTCTCTAACAGCAGAAGAAGCTAATCTGGTGCTCAGACCAAGGTTATTATAGTTAACGAAAACTAACCAAATAACAAAAACTAGAATTGAAAAAACATTTTCGTTAACTAAAATAAAAACTAGAGTTTTTAAAAAAACGATAACTAACTGAAACTGTATTTTGTGGTTACAAAACTAACTAAAACTAACTAAAATTATAGTGAAAATGTCCTTAGTTTTTGTTTTTGTCAACTTTTTTCATTCATAATTCAGTGTTTCTATTTGAACATGCAACACATGGTGAATATGTTTACTGAGACTGGGATGTTAACACTAGAACCAAAATACAAAACAGTTAATAACCTTATTGGGGCTGAGATGATAAACCAAAGGAAATAAAGGAAACATTTATTATGACCTCTTTGAATCTGGCACCCAACACATAGCCCATTACAAAAAAACTAAAACTAACACTAAAACTAATAAAAACTAAATTAAAACTAAGCATTTTCAAAAACTAAAAACTAAACTAAAACTAGCAAACTCACTCTAAAAACTAACTAAAACTAACTGAATTTGAAAACAAAAATTCACAACGAAATTAAAACTAAAACTAGTTAAAAATCCAAAACTATTATAACCTTGGCTCAGACTGGACGTCAAGTTTAAGTGTGTGTGTGTCACACCCTTTGACAGCTAAAGGCATGATGTCATGTATGTCTATGTTGATAGTGTAAACAGGAAGATAAGGGGGAGAATACAGTCTGTCCGTTGCTTCTACTGTTTGTTCAACACACAAGGATTTCCCTGCCATTGACTCCCATTACTCCTGGTGTCTGTCACGGCTTAGCTAACATGTATGTAACATGGTTCATGTTGCCCCCTTGGCTGCATTTCTTTTCCCTGGAGACAGGGGGCGCTAGAGGTCTATGAAAAAAAATAGACTCAGTGGCCAATCTGTTAGGGACACTGTGACACAGCTAGCTCATAAATGTTACATCATAAAAAGATGATTAGCTTCTTTTTCGATTGACACCTTCAGAGACGTGTTAGTTTATAACTCAGGTTGTGCTTGATGACAGTTGTTCCTAATGTTTAGTTCAATATATAATATATAGCAGTCCAACAAAGTAAAGTGACCATTGAGTTTCAATAGCAGCCCTCAGAAACAATTCATGCGACTCTTGTAAAGTATGCATTGTATTTTTATATATATATATATATATATATATATATATGTACACTACTGGTCAAAAGTTTTAGAACACACCAACTTTTCCAGAATTTAATTGAAAATGATGCAGTTTAATGTCTTAGTGTACTCTGAAATTAATGCACATTTGCAACATTTAAAATTCTTTATTGAGCATGATAGTGTTTTGAAAGTTAAAAAAAGATTCAAAATCATATTTTATGTTGGACTAAAGGACTAAAAAAAGACACAAAATGACTAAAAAAAGACACAAAATGACAATAAAAGACACGAAATGACAAAAAAAGACAAAATTACAAAAAAAAGACACAAAATGACCACAAAATGACTTACAAAGACATGAAAAGAATTCAAAAATGGACAAAATAGCCCAAGACTCCATAGAGTTAAGTTGTTAACCCATTTCTTGTTCCCTGAAAAAGGCCTACTTGTATAATTCTGAAATGTACATTATTTTCCAGTTTTGGTTAAGCTTACCTTTTTTTATTTACCTCTGGCAGTTCACCACTTACCTTTGGACCCTTTCAAGCTGTTCATTTGACTTGAACTGCTTGAATTTCAATAAAAAACTGGAAAAATTGGGGTGTTCTAAAACTTTTGACCGGTAGTGTATATATATATATATATATATATATATATATATGGACCAAATACCTCAATATTGATATTGCAACAATATTGCAGGGATGACTATTGGTGCTAAATAATTATCTGTAAATAAAGGCAAATACTTAAAACAGTTCAGATAATTCATAATAATGTTGCTGTAATAGAACTAGGTAAAGACAACACTTTTGCCACATGAAAATGTCATGATATCCAAAATATATCTAGTCTCATATCAGGATATAGATCAAATATACTACTACTTCCCATTCTACCATGGAGTATTCTGTGTGTAGAGCTGTTAGCTAGTTAGAGGTTTAGAAGGACACCTGCTGCTGCTTCTTTCTGTCTCATATTCACACGTTGAGAATCCATCCCTGCTCTAGTGTGACTCTGAGTCTGAGTGTTGTCTGTTCCTCTGTGTGTGGTGCAGGAGGCGTTGGAGGCGTGTCAGACCAGGATCTCTAAGATGGAGCTGCAGCAGCAGCAGCAGCAGGTGGTCCAGCTGGAGGGTCTGGAGAACGCCACAGCCCGGACCCTCCTGGGGAAACTTATCAACGTGCTGCTGGCCCTGATGGCCGTCCTTCTGGTCTTTGTCTCTACTGTGGCCAACTGTGTGGTCCCCCTGATGAAGACGCGCTCCCGCTCCCTCTCCACCCTCCTCCTCATCCTCCTGCTGGCTTTCCTGTGGAGGAACTGGGAAGCTCTCTCTGGGTACACGCACCGCGCCCTGCAGCCTCCAGGATGACCTCGCTGAAGCCTGCATGTTGCTTCTGGTGACACCAGGTGATGTAACTTTAACTGCGACCACGCAGGACGTCTGAAGAACGTGATTGGCGTTAGAAAGGCTGCGTGGCCGCGCACTGAAGATTCGGCCGGGCACATTCGGACACAGAATCCAGACGAAGAAACGGAAGAAACGGAGCTGAGAACGCTCGTGATTGTCCTGATTGTCATTTTGGAAGGACGAGACTGTTTACATTTTTTGAAAATGAACTTTTGTGTTGCTGTTCCTCAGAATGCAGCGTTGTACTGTTTTTATCTTTAGAGTTTAATCAATTATAATGTTATTATTTCTAATAATATTATTTTTATTTTTAAATGTTATTTTATTCAGTACCATGTAGCATTTCGCTCCTCACGCTCTACATGACGGGGAGCTTAGTCAGGGAACTGGGCTGGCGATTTGCTCCAAAGGCCCAGTCCAACTGTAGAGACATGCTAATGTGATAACGTGGTTGATTGCCTTTAGGAAGAGAACTCTCTCCTAGCTGTGATTGGTAGATCTGAACCACGGCTGAAACCTTCCTGGGACTTGCTCCTTACTTGCTGTGATGAAACGTGTTCATACAGAACATACTGAAGGACTGACCATGGCCTCAGTGTCATGATGATTAGAGACTTTTTGTGCTTCCTTACCATTTCTAATAGCAAAGATCACATGCTTTTACTTATTTCCTTTTTAAAGTCAACAAGAAAACCTGTGTTTAATAGGGGAGATTATAACTGAAACACAACAAGAGAATGGGCCGGCTTCAGAGGGGAAAAGCTAGCGTGCTCACCATAGAAACGGCACATAAACACACAGAAAACATCTGGTTATTGTTAAGCATCTGCCATATTTGCAACATGTAAACAATGCTGCATGTTTCCATTAAGAAAAAATACAAAGGAGCCAGTTTTGTGTTTTAAAAGCAATGACAAAAGGCCATTGTCCGAGCAGAATCAATTTGCCAGGATAATTGTCTCCACCCCGCCATATTTGATGTGATCAGGTCAGGAAAGGGAGAGCGCTGGTGCTTATCTCAGTGGAACAACAAGAATGCTGCTGCTGCTTTCTATCTACAGTGAAAGTCGTCTCCACTGCCATGTCAGTTTAATGCACACTGATACTTAACTCTTCTTCATCACAATATCTCCCTCATATTTATTTCTTTCTTTGGCCGTCCTTCTTTTTCTACAAGTACACTCTCTCGGTGTGATCACCCAGTGCCAAACCTTTGTCTTTGCACCCAAAGGGTCCAAGCTGAGAGGAGAGAAAGAGGATGTTGCTTCTATTCAGATACGTCATGAATGTCTCACCTGGATGATAAGGATGTATCTTCTCACAAGTGAAAAATCTACTAGAGGATTCACAGTCGGAACATGAACTTGACTCCTGATCTCCGGTTGTTTCTGCACCTCGCCTGAGTTCAGCTCCTTGACTGGGAGTCCAGTCTTTCTTTCTCTCTCTCTCTCTCTCTCTCTCTCTCTCTCTCTCTCTCTCTCTCTCTCTCTCTCATGAAGTCAAGGACACAACAAGATGACCGAGCACATTAAATAGTTCGTTCTGCATTTCATGCTGAGAAGCTGATTTCCTAACAGATAGTGGGATCATTTGAACTGTACAGCTGCACTTTAGCACACGGCTAGATAACATCCAAGCCAGGCTGAGGCTTGAGGAACCTTTGATAGAGGCTTCAAAGGTTGTCACTCTTAAGACAGTGGGCCTCAGAGGGATGAGAGGAGCTGCCTCAGGTCAGGATCACTGTCATCCTCGTCTAAGAATAAAACCCGCAGAGAGGAATTTAGTTCATTTCTCATCAAAACGTCGATAAACTTGACTGCTCTCGAGTTGAACATGCAATTAAAATGGCTGATTTATTGATTTCTTTTTTAAAATTTTTATTTTGCCATTATGGTTGCACCAGACGAGTTGAGCGTGAGCCGACCTTTGACCTCAGCTGGACCGTGCAGTAACACCTGTGATGTAGGGTTGTGTGCTGAACCACTCTAGTGCCTTCTGATGTCCTTTTCTAAGTGTGGAATAAATAAAGTGCATTCCTGACTAACTCATGAGCCCTCACTGTTTCTTAAAGCTCACTTGTTCTAATTAATGCCTGTGTTGTTATTGTTGGGATGCATGTCCGCTTGGGGGGATTAATTACTGTAGGATGTGCTGACTACACATTATATGAATCCCCTTTGTCAGTCATTTCTTGCAGGTTCTTCTTGTGACCACTAGATGGAAATATTTTGCCTTGTATGCCCTTAAGATGTTCTCTTCCTCTTTCTCTTGTGAGAGGCAGTTTAGTGAGTGTGAGTGGTCTTCTCTGAGGGTCTGAACGCCAGTAGGTGCTGCATCTTATCAGGAAGGAAACAGGTTGGGTGGAAGGCCCCTTTAACCGCAGTCAGACTGGCCACCAGGGACAATATTTTCACTCTAAACACAGGAGAGAACACGAAGCCCTGCTTTATTCTACCATTCTCTCTCTCACACACACACACACACACACACTAACTCACACACTAACTCACACACACTAACTCACACACAGCTTAATTCGGGTGAATGTCTGATTGAGCAGCTCTCAGTCAGTCAGTCACACCTCGCCGCTGATATCTGATGCTGACAGCTTTGACCCACAGCGAGCCTTATCCCCGCAGGACCCCGTGCACGCGCTCACACTCACGCGCACAGTGCCGAGCCTGTTGGTGGCTCAGTGGCTGTGCTGTGCAGTTGGGGGGTCATTATGTTGCACTTTATCAGAGCGCTTCCCTCCTTTCCTAGCCTGCCAGATTTGATGCGCATGGCTGTGCGCCAAGGTAAACACGGGGCGCACTTATCTGGCCCACTGAAAGCTGCAAGTGGTGACGGAGAGGAGAGAGTTTATCCCCAGAGGAGCTCACAGTAAATAGGCACAAGCGATTGCGCACGATTTAGCATCAACTTTAATTATTGCATGTATTCAGAGATAACACTGCTCGGGCTCGCCTGCAAACTGATTTATGCAGTGTCTGACACATTGGTGGTCGCTTCCCAACTAGGGATCATTCATTTCTATTCAGAGATGTGAGCATATGCACACTCCATCCACAGACAAAAAATGCTAACCATATTCGTGCATTTTTGAGTGGGGGCGCATGTGTTGCGCTTGAATATTTATGAGGGAAAACGCGCAAGAAAGCTGTGTTGGATCGATGTGTATGTCAAAAACCGGAAAGGTGTGCTGATGTGCCCATCTGGTAGCACTTTCACGGTGCTTACCGAGCCGTATGTACCCAAAACGGAACCCTCCAGATCTGCAGAACTAATCTGAGAGCCGGGGGACTGAGAGCACAGGAGGTGGGACGGTGACCCGTCATTAACCCCGAGATGAGCGGAACCACGCAGGGACGGGGATCCATCAAGTGGGCCATCTCTGGAAGACTCAGTGTGGTCATTACAACTTCATATTATATCTTCAACAAGTTAATATGAGACCTATAATAAGATATAATATCTGGGATCAGAACAAATTAGTTTTAAATGTAGCTGAAAAGGGTAAAAAAAGACATTTAGGAGAAATTGGGTCTAACACTTTAGTGAGCTGAATCTAATAATCAGTCACAGCAGAGTGTCCTGGTGGGAGGTGATGCTTCATATGGAGGCAGAGCCGCTCTTCTGGCTGAAACTGTCGCCGCCCCTGGTCCCAGTAAAGTCTACATTTTACTTTAATGTTTACTTTATTGATGGTTTATTTATTTCTGAATCAATTCTTGATTCAGAAACATGACTCCATACAAGTTTGATCACATTTTGTAGATGCTGAATGATATTGTCCAGAATTTGCGCGTCAGCAAATCAACATGAACTGATTGTCTCTAATAGACGATTGTTTAAAGGTCATAAAAATCTCAACAAGGTATTGTGGCTGAGTGCGCCTCGGGAGAGCTGCTGCTGCTGAGCTGCTCAGAGGGAGAGAGGACAGGGAGGCAGCCTGAAGAGGAAGCACGACTCGCTTATCGCGTCATTCTGGGTTTAGGCGTTGAGCAGGAAACAGCCTTTCCTCTCGGATTGTCGCAGTAGGAACAAACACACAATTTTGTCTTTGCTCAATGCACCCCTCGGCACAGAACACGCGGAAGCCGGTCAGAAGGAAAAATGCCTCCTTCGATAGAGATAGCTCTTCTGCTGCTCGGCGTCCTGGCTTTGGAGACGCGCCGGAGTGCCAGCGCGCTGCGCATCCAGCACACATTCCCGTCTCCAAACCAGACCAATAACTTCGTGGTGGACCCGGTGTCCAGAAAAGTCTACCTGGCCACCGTCAACACAGTCTACCAGCTGAACGGGACCCTGAACATCGAGGTGGAGAAGAGGACCGGGCCGGTGGAGGACAACCTGTTGTGCCATGCGCCGCAGCTGCCCCAGGCTCCGTGCGAGCATCCCAAATCCCTCAAGGACAACTACAACAAGCTGCTGAAGCTCGACCGGGAGCAGGGGGTCGTGGTGGTGTGTGGCTCCGTGTACCAGGGCTTCTGTGAGCTCAGGAAGATGGAGAATATCTCAGAGATAGCGGTGGAGTTCCCACACAAGGGCGAGAAGACTGTGTTCCCCAGCATGCTCAACATCGCTGCCAATCACCCGAACGCGTCCACAGTCGGGCTCATCTTCAAGAGCCACGGGGGGAACACCCGGCTCCTGGTCGGGGCGACCTACACCGGGGCTGGCACCCAGTTCTTCCCTCAGAACCACAGCAAGGAGGACCTGCGCTTTGAGAACACCCCGGAGATCGCCATCCGCTCCTTGAACATTAAGGATCTATCCCGACTCTTCACCTATGACATCAACCCCTCAGAGGATAATGTCTTCAAGATCAAACAGGACGTTAAAGCCAAAAACAAGCTGAACTTCGTGCACGCTTTCATGCAGAAGACTTATTCCTACATCGCCTTCAATAATGATGCTAAAATGGGCCACAAGGAGAGCCAGCCCAACAGCATCCTGGCCAGGATCTGTCTGGACACCGAGAACCCCAGGAAGCCCAGCGGGCCGGAGAGCAGGAAGCTCACAGAGTCCTACATCCAGATGCCTCTGCAGTGTGGATTTAACGGGAACATTTACAACCGGCTGCTGTCCGTCTACCCCGCGGAGATCCACGCGGACGCCGGGAGGAGCCCGGAGCCCTACCTGTTCGGAGTGTTTGCCAAGGCGGACAGAAAGTCCGCTCTGTGCGCCTTCAAGTTTGGAGACATCGAGGAGGAGATCAGACAAGGCCGCAGGAACTGCTCCAACTCCCCCAGCAGCGACGTCCAGGTGCTGGACAGCGTGATCCAGGGCTCCGGGGCAGCCTGCATCCAGAAGGGAAACCTGGTGGTAAGCGCTCATGGATACTTTGTTTTTAAGTCAACGTCGAAACATTTCATTTTAATTTAGTTTCATGTGATTTCATGTGGACATTAATGCAAAAATGCATATTTTTTATCAAGTAACTCTGGATTACAGCTGTAATATTGCTAGTCTAGGACTACTTGAAGCAGTTCCACTTGACCTTTGCTATAAAAGTTTCCTATAAACAAGTGTCTCTATCTTAATAAGTCACAACAAGGGAACACATTATTAACCTCACCACCACATTTGACCAATTTTAATTATTTTATTATTTATTACTGTTTTGATTTCTTATCTATGCATTATTTTGCAAACCTTATTGGGTTAAAGTGTATATATTCCCTTTGGAGCCTGCAGATTAAGAAAATTGGAGCTTAATTATTGCCCTTTTCTATGGCTCTGCCTCTGCAGACCAGGCTTCACTGCATATGCACAAGCACACTTGTCCAATAATCTTATATCTAATTCTGATTTATGTAGGTCAAAATAAGATAAACTCACTCATGACTGTTAAATCTCCGACAGTTTCCATTTCTGGTTACAGCAATCACTCTCTTTAGCCCCGAGGCTCCTGGTTTGGAGAGGATCTCCATGTCACGAGTAGAGGTCATGGTATCTGGAAAGATGCCCCACAGCCAGGCTCGGGGTTGTGGGAAGGGTGAGATCCCTCTCACATCCAGCAGCTCCTTGTCTTATCAAATATGAAGAGAGGAAGTTGTCAATAGTCTACTTTGTTTTTTACTTAGACTCCAGACATGTCTTTTTTATTGAGTGTGTGCCGGTAACTATATCTGAAACCACAAATTTAGCTCTATGTTAGTGAGCTCTGTAGTCAGGACACGGACAGATATTATCTTATTTTTAGCGAGGCCTACATGCTTTCCACTCGCATACCAAAGTAAATATTTGCCCTTAAGGAAACTTAAGTTTTGCATATTATATTTACCCCTGATGGTAGTGATGATTAAGGCAGACAAAACGTTGCACAGTTTCATAGGAATGCAGTGAAATGCCAGCTTTTCATTGTGCTTGTTGTGACAGACAGAGCTGAGGTCAAAGGAGGCCACGCGGTGCTGTCAGGTCACAGAGCTGCCCTCCTCGCTGCCACTGACTTGTTGTCTGTGGCCTTGAGGCCACGCCTCCCGTGACCAGTTTTCTGAGTACTACGTATCTCCACTGGCACCACAGGACTTCCTGAGATAGACAACTGCTCACTTCAAAGTGCTTTAGAGAGGATTTTTCTCTCTCTCTCGCTGTAACACAACCTACTTACCCCTCAGAATAAAGCTAGTCCTTATTTAAGTTGCACATTTGTGTTGCCACGGCTGCTGAAATGTGATCTTTTTTGTAGTCGACAGTCTGAAGGCCAGCACTGAGGGAAAGCCAGACACAATTTATGATAAGAGAGACAAGGCCGCGAGCAGAGGGGCCCGTGGGAAACGACTCTACAAATATCCACTGTGCTTAATTCTTTTTTTTTTGCCTTCGCGTGCTCTAAAATATTCAGAGAATTCCCAATAGATGCTGGTGCTCATCCAAGCATGGCACTAATGTTTTATCATTGCCCGCTGAGGATTTGACAAAAGCAGAGTCTTATGAGTGTTGAAGACCCTTGTAAGCCCTTTTCAAGTTTTCACTGAGATGTCTAAAAAGTGATTTAGAAGAATGAGCGGCAGCGCTGTGATAGCTGCTATCAGCTCTTGTTTTCCTCTTGGCTTTCATCATGCGGCGCTCTGTTCTCTCCTGTTCTCTAATCTAACGGTGCCTTCCATATGAGCTCTAATGAGCATTGATCTCACTCTCCTTCTGTCTGCTGTAGCTGCAGCCCGAGCAGCTGGACTGCGGTGCGGCCCACCTGCAGCACCCTCTGGCCCTGCGGAGGCCCCTGAGGGCCATTCCTCTGGTGGAGTACACCGGGCTCAGCTCAGTCTCAGTCAACAATGTACACAACCACACTGTGGTTTTTCTGGGAACCAGTAATGGACGACTACGTAAGGTGAGACACACAAGAACCATCACACACACACACACACACACACACACATGCTATAAGTGCTCATACAGTGGTTGAGCAAAGAATGTAACTTTAGTAATCTAACCTCAGGTGAAACACAGCTGCAGCAGATGGTCACCACTGAATGGATTTATATTTTAATGTGAACTTGCCCTTAAGCTTGGAAAAACTATAACAGTAAGTGCGTGGTTGCGCTCTGATGTGGCTGCTGAGTGTTTCAGTAAAGCAGACGGAGGTGTGTGATGAAACACTGAGAGGAGCGTCTGCTTTCATCTGGTAGGTTCTCAGCTCTGTCACCAGCCAGCCCCCCCTCCTCCACTCATCCATGACCCATCACGGCCCATTAAGTCGCCCTCATCATGGGCTCTAATGTTCCTCAGACCTGCTTATTGTCTGAGAGAGATCAGCAGAGAGCTGTTTAACGAGAGCGGTTGACGAAGAATGACTCAGCCGTGCCGTGAGTTGGTCTACGACCTCAACATCTGCAGAAGGTCCAGCTTGTGAAAAGCCTTTCTCAACCAATTAACAGCATTCCTTAATTCTGTCTCAGCTACATTCCTAGTCACCCCTGACTGAGCGGAGCTGAGCAGCGTCTCCCTGCAGAAACAACCTCTGAAAGCTTCTGACCCTGTTGTTTAGCATGAAGCTTGTACCTTCTACAACATTAAAGCCGTTCTGCTGGAGGGCTGCTTGGTTCTGGCTCTGCTTAAAGAGCTCCTTGTTTCCTCCCCAGATGAAGCTGCTGTCTGCTGAGCGTGCAGTAATTCCTTTTTGGATGGTTTACACCAAATACACAGCACTGGTTGGGATGGTGTAAGCAACTCATCACATATGAGTGTGTTTGTTTGCTCGATTGCAGGTCTGACAGTGTTTTTAGGTGTTTGACTGTGTCTGTGGGCCAGTGTGAGTGGTTTAGTGATTTCATGTGTTTACCCATATGAAGGCATACCCTGTGATTATGGGCTATATGTGTGTGTTCTCTCAAAATGTGTGTCAACCTCAGGGAGGAGTGTAGTATTTCTGTGACCTTGGGCAACAACATACTCTGCTTTTTAGCTTTATGTGTCTTTATATTGTTTGTGTTTGCATCTGTGTGTGTGGCAGCGTCTGTCTGTGCCTCTGTGTGTGTGTGTGTGTGTGTGTGTGCCCTGAGGATAGAGCTGTTTCAGAGGTTAATGGTGCTGTTAGTGTGTGTAATGTGATTCTGACTGTGAGTTTGGCTCAGACTAAACACAGGGGAGCAGTGGTTGAGATTAAGTTAGGCCTCTTTTACTGTCTTTGAGAGGCCCTCAGTGAAGTAATTTGTAATTACATGCATTTTTTAATGAAGTCTCTCCCTCCCCATTACAGCTGACTTCCATTTTCTGCAGTGACCGTCTTTATCTCACTCACTCTGCTCTCATTTTGACTCCCTCAGTCAGTCAGTCAGTCAGTCAGTCAGTCAGTCAGTCAGTCAGTCCAGCCTTCACTCCTCAGTTCATCGCGTCATTGTCTCCTCTAGTCCTCTGGCTCAAATATAAAAGGCCCTTTGATTCATTTAGCAAACAAACAGACTTTATCTCTTTCTCTCTCCTGCCCCACCTCCATCTCTTTATTCCCTCTCCTTTTTACACTCAGGTACACAAGCACACAATCACACACATCCAGAATGAGTGCACAGCAGCTGAGCACTCCTTGTTGAATAGAGTCTTTCATCTGCAGGCAGATAGACGGAGAATAGAGTCAGGGTGACCTGCCAGTCCAGCAGGTGTTTTGTTGGTTGACCTGGTGGGGCACTGTGTCACAGCTCTCCTCACTGCTCCTCCTCGCTGCGCCTCCTCCTCTCTGCTGCCTGCGTCCAGGTGTGTGGGCTGCTGTTTACTCGCTGCTCGCTGTGTCACTCAGCGTATGTGTTTGTAGTCGCCGGGGCGTGGGGTGAAGACATAGCACAGCTGCTAACTATCTCCAAGGAAGAAGAGTGTGTGTGTGTGTGTGTCTGTGTGTGTGTGTGTATGTGTGTGTGTGTGTGTGTGTGTGTGTGTGTGTGTGTGTGTGTGTGTGTGTGTGTGTGTGTGTGTGTGTGTGTGTGTGTGTGTGAAATGGGTGGGTGGTGTTATAAAAACGACAGTGATATTTGCAGGTTGAGATAATGCCTCATCACAGGTTAAGCTAATAGTTTACAAAGCTTCTGTCTACTCTGGTTTACCATTAACCAGCACACTCTCAGTGGGTGGTGATGGGTTTGTGTGTGTGTGTGTGTGTGTGTGTGTGTGTGTGTGTGTGTGTGTGTGGTCAGCGGATGGAGAAGTGACACAGCCCGTGCTTGTCACCAGATGCCGGTCAGTTTGTGCCAGTTCCTCAGAACGGCAGGATGTCTCCATCCAAGAGAGACCCGACAAATCACAGAAATAAGAGCTTTCACTGTCTGCGTGACAGGAAGTCTCACTCAGCACAGTTTGTTTTTTTAACACAGCTCTGCATGTGTGTGTGTGTGTGTCAGTGTGTGTGTGCGTATGTTTGTGCGTACGTGAGAACATGTCACCCGTTTTATTATCTAGAGCTGCAGGAAGGCCAGCGTGGAGATAAATCACTGCTCGGCGGAACAAGATTAGGCACACAGCTTTGACAAAGGACCTCATAAAATATATTTGAGGGCTGAAAACTTTGATTTGGAAATAAAAGATAAGAACATTTATGGTCAAGAAAGTACAATTAACAAATTCTGTTCATGCATACATACCAGGGCTGCAGAATTCAACAAATTTTGCAATATGGATTAGTGCAATAAATCACAGCAAAGCACAACATATGTTGCTGTGTGTGTCAAAATATCATCTGAGGGAAGTACTGTGGTGCTGCAGACAGGAAGGAAGTCTGTATTCTTCAGATTCAAGAAAAAATCTTTGTCTGGTCCACATCCTCGGAAAACAAACAAACAAATAAAACAGTTAATATGTTTAAATTTGTGGAAGACTCGCCCAAGAAAATGTCATTGTTTTTTAAAATTAATAACTGGCAATTTCACAACATTTTGGACTATTATTAGGGGGCCCACTGCAACCATAAATCTGGGGAAATTAATTTAGTTTTAATGCTTCCCACTCATGAATTTTACACTCATTTGGCTTAGGTGGTGTCCAAACGGCTCGGCTGCTGCTCCTCAGCCATATAATGGCAGGAAAACCCCTGCAATGATCATTTTAATGAATTTTATAACAGAAAGGAGAATAATGATGCAAAAAATGAGCATTGCCTCCAATATTGTGGATCATATCGCAATTTCAATATCAGTCAAAATTGCAATTGGATATTTTTTCCCAAATCCTGCAGCCTTAATACATACATACATTAATTTCAGTGTTCAGTGCTGTCTCAGGCAGGTTGAGAGGAGCTCAAATTTCCACATAAAGGAACGTGTTTATCTTCCTAAAACACCTTAGTGCTCGCTAGCAGTTTCCTCAGAGTTAGAGGTGTGATCATGATGTGGATTGCTGGCATGAATCATCTGCCAAAAGCAGGTGGAGGAAGTGAATAAAAAATCTGCCACTTCTGAGGTGCTGCTGAGCAAAACAGCTGGCCTTGAATTTGAACTGAGCTGCTTGATCAACAGAAAATGACCGAGGTTATGTTGAACAACTCTCAAATATTTCAGTTCTGCTCGTGTGAAGGTGAAGAAAAATGTTGCTCAGTTTATTTTTCGCACTTGGAGTAACCTTGAGAGTATATTTGTTGCCACATTCTGCACTTTTTCCAACCTGTGTCCTCTGCTCTCATGTCTTTCTCACAGCTGACCTTCTGGGCGAACATGACCATGGCCAATCAGTGGACTCTGAAGCTGCCCGCCAGCGAAGCGGTCCACCACATCATGACCTTCGACCCCAACGACAGCAACTTCCTTTATCTCATGACCTCTCACCATGTAAGAATTTGGCTGCAGGGGACCCTCAAGTCTCTAGGGCTGCTCGATTAGTTGATTTAATCGACAGATTTTTTTTTAAAGCTGAGTTTCTCCAATAGCACCACTTTATTTGCAACAGATGTGCTCATAACCTTTTGGGAAATAGGAAATTCAGCATCAAAATACGACCAATCGACTAGAAATCTCAGTCGATTATACCAAAACAAATGTTTAGTGCTTCATTGGTTAAATGCAATTAGATTACTGGACAAAATCATATCAGTGTTAGTTGAATAATAATGTCTTTAATCAAGGACAGCCCTACAAGCCTGCTCATTCTCCCCACACTCTGTCACAGATTTATTCATGTCAGCATCCAAGAAGAATCATAGCAACAATCAGAACTCATTTCACATCAGAAGATAGCCACGTGTGCAGACCGTCAATAGGTTTCGCTGCTGCATTTCCAAACCACAATGCTTCATAACTGTCGCTCTTACGACAGGATGTGGCTGCACCTCCTGCACATCTTCTTTGTGCAAATGCACCTGATGTTGTTTAACCATTTTTTTCCCACAGCCCAAGGTGACCTCTTCAAATAGCTTGTTTTGTCTGCCCGACAGTCCAACATCCAAAGATATGCACTTTGCAAAACAGAGAAAAGCACAAAGTCTTACATTTAAGAAGCTGGAACTAGGATTTTTCTTCTTTTTTTCTCCATGAATGATTAGCTGAAATGTCGTTGTGCAATTTTCTGCCAATTGTGTCAGCACACGTTCTCTGTTCAAGGTCTGTGTTAATCTTAAAAACTGATATATATCAGAGTGTTATGTATTATGTGTGTGTGTTTGTGCTGTGGTGTGCAGATGCTGCGGGTGAAAGTGTCAGACTGTGACCAGTGGAAGAGCTGCGGTGACTGTTTAGGAGCAGCCGACGCCCACTGTGGCTGGTGCACTCTGGAGAACCGGTAAGAAACACACTCAGTGTTTTTGTTCTCCATGTCCCCCTTAGTCTGTCAGCCTTTCTTCTGCTGCCAGCTGAACATATAATTCAATCAAATTATCATATGCTTTGGTGTCACACACATGCCACATGCTTTTTAAAGTAATCTGTTTAGAAATTGTGGAAACGTCTCTTTTACTGTCTCTACTGTGTGGATTCAAGCATCGATGCAGCTGCAGCTGTTTAGATGAGCGGTCGACTTGAATAAATGCTCATATTCAAGCAATAAAAGATCGGTTTGTTGGTATAATAAAATGATTTGAGCTTGTCGTTGTCATAGTTTGAATCGATAAAACCACCGAGGCTCGTTTGCTGGTTTTCATCATCCTCATTCTTGATTTTGAAATGTCGCTCGGCTGAATGAGCCTTGGCAGCCAGCGAGTGTGTTTTTGGGTTGGAAAGCTGTTGTTGGATCGAGCAGAATTGATTTGCTTTTCATTAGGGCCTCAGACTGGGGAGGAACATCATTGTTCGGAGCGGTCCCCTGGTTCTGTGGTATTTTTGGGAGGGATTGACAGGCTGGGAGCGCCCAGCGAGGAGTGACTTGGCTGAAGTGTTTCTGTGAGCCAGAGAGAGGACACTGTGATTAATGTGGCTCTGTCAGGACCGGCGCTCTGCCTCTGTTTCACTGGCTTCACAGAGAGAATATGTGTGGATGTCGAGCTATGTTTGTTTCTAATGTTGTTGTCTGCATTTGTGTGTGTGTGTGTGTGTGTGTTTTGCGAGTTGGTTAGTTGGTTGCTTGGTGATTAAAGCAGATCAGACGAGATGATCAGTGCAGTTTGTGATGAGTTGTGCTGCAGCTCTGGAGGCTCTGGCATTGCCAGGGGCCATTCAGAGCTGCAAGAGTGGAACTGATGAGAGTTGTGTGTTTGTGTGTGTGTGTGTGTGTGTTTGTGTGTGTGTGTGTGTGTGTGGTCAGACTGTCTTGCTGTCATCTCCCTGTCTCCTCTTCTTATTTATCTATCTGTCGTCTCTTTATCCCATTCCCTTTCGCGCTTCACTGCATTTTTTTACCCTCGTGATTCTCTCTCTGTCTTCCTTTTTTTCTCCTCTCTTGCCCTCATATTTTCCAGTAGCTTTGAGAATTTAGTTATCCCTCTCTCAACCTCCCTCTCTGTCTCCCTAGTCCTCGTCTCCTCCTCCCCCAGTGCCCTTGTCCTCCTCTCTATCCCTCTACAAAGGAGCGTTGATTGTGATGATGGTGGTGGGAGGGAGAGTGCACACTGCTTCTTTTGACAAGGAAATGTCAAAGTGTGTAAGCCTGTGTGTAAGTGTCAGCGTGAGTGTGTGTCGCTGTCTGCCTCTCGGAGGCCAGGGAGCTGATGTCATGAGTGTGTGTGTGTGTGTGTGTTTGATGCACTGTTTGGCCAGTCATGCCAGCCGCTGGGCTGGCGCTGTGGCCTCAGAGCCCGGGGGATCAGGGGTGGATGTGTGGGGGTGGAGGCTCTCCTCCATCACCAACCACACACACTGAGGAGAGGCTGAGGAGAAAGAAAGCTCCACTAGAGAACTATCTCACAATCTGTGAAGCCACAACTGTCGCTGTGGGTGCCTGTTTGATTTTCATGCATGGCTCTGACGTCTCTCGGCATGTCTGCATGTAGAGCGAGCATAAAAAACATGTCTGTTCGCTTGTTGGAGTCGGCATTGTTGTCTGAAAGAGAGAGAGAGAGAGATAGTTTCTGCAGCAGAGATAAAGCTCAGTCCTTGATCACTCTTTTCATGCCAGAGCTGGTTTAATCTGCCACATGTCACAAGAAAGCACTTAAATATCTTTATTTGAATCAAATTATGCGTCATGTGCAGTCTTTGCTATTCACAAATTATCAGGCTTATCTCACAGTGACTGTGTGAGTCTGTGTGTGTTGCTGTGTGTGCACTAGAAGCTCCTATGTGCTTTAACAGTCTCACTGGTTTCCCACTTTATACGTGCACGCTCAGGAGGTGATGCGTTTTCTCAGGTCATATTTTAGCTGCATAATGTTGACTCTGTTTATTTTAAGGAGCTGTTTGAAAAGTTTTAAAGTCAGCCGGCAGTTGTGAGGCAGGTGATGGGTATTGTGTGTGTATGTGTGTGTGTAATGTATGTCTATTGTATGGATATTAGTTTTTTCAGCCCTTTGGAGAAGAGGGAAGTGCTTTGAATGTATTTCTACTCACTGCTGCACTTGATCAAAGTGTTCTGTGAATTAGCAGTCAAGTCATGGATGCATTGAAAGAAAAAATAGATGCAATAGAGAAAGGAACATCATGATGTGAGTTTGGTAGCCAGCCGTTACAAAGCAGCGTTTGTTGATGTTCATCTGAGACGGCATGTCTTCTTCTTTTGAGATTGTAAGATGACGTTTCCTGGATGTCTGCTTCCGTTTATACCAAGTGGCATCTATGATGTATTCAGTACTTACAGATAAAATCTGGAGTTTACTTGATAATCCAAATATATTCTTCCAAATGGAAAACATGGAGGGCACTTTCTGTGACCCATTGTAACCCTGGAGGAAGTTATATCAAAATGAAATGAAATCTCATAACCCGTGGCATAATATATGGTTAGTTGTCACAAATGTTTTCAATTCTAATCTCAAAGATAGGCCTGGTATTTTAAAGCCCAGTATTTTTTAAGTGCTTATTGACTTGTGTCTTTATCAGCACACAGATATGCCCAGTATAAGTCATGACTCTGCTAATTAACTCTGCCAAGGAAGTCATGTTTTTGGACTGGTTCGTTAGGTTAAATAACAAGAATTCTACTGGCCCAATTTTCATTCAAACTTTGTGGAAAGTTGAAGCATGGACCAAGGAAGCACCTATTACATACATGAGTTGATCCAAATCATAGGGCAGATACACAGTTATGTTTTACTTTCTTAGGCTCCGTTTACATGATGACGGTCTGAACAGAAGACGCAAAAGTGGCGTCTCGTCTTCACTTTTTATTCCTCGTTTAGACGAGCGTTTTCAGGAGGAAATCTGCTGCATACGGTGACGCAAAAGTGTGTGAAATGTGATTGTATGCAGCCAGGCGGCATCACTTAAAGCCATAAGAGCATCTTTGGGCATGCAGAAGTTTTCACGCCACACATTTTCATCAGCTACTCCTTCCACAAAGTTCTCCTCCATCACTAGATCTCCCAGGTCTCGTTCACAGCCGTCTGGCTCCTCCCACCAATCGCTGCATCCAGAATGTGATGGAGGTAATTCCAGATCCTTCTCTGTTCACTAATACTATCTGTACATATCCTGGACATTTGGTGGAAAGACTCCTGTAAGTTTATTAGAGCTGCCAGAGCAGCTTGAAGGTCCCACCATGGAAATAATCCCACGTTTCTTTATTTCCTGTCCTGGAGCATGTATGTGACGTAAACACATACGTGACGTGAGCAGATCAGATCAGAGTTTTGTGTCTTGTCAGTGTAGACGACACGCTACGGAGGAGAGGATTACACTTTTACACTTTGGAGGGTGGTTTCAGATTTTTGCGTCTTTAAGCCCCCAAAACGCCGTCACCGTCTAAACGAAAGGCACTTCACATAAAATATTTTGTTGTTTTTACCCGCCAGCGTCCTCGTGTAAACGGGGCCTTAATATTGCAGGATAGGGTTTATAGGCGACTGCATTGCGATTGGCACAAATCTTGCAGGAGTGGGCGGATTCATCTTTGCTGTGGGTGGAAGGGGGCGGTCAGAACATAAAGTGTGGGTCCCAGGGTATAGCCAGCACCAACCACAAGGACGGAGTCAACATATAAAAGAAGATTAAAGCGAGTTGTGGAGAGTTGACTGGCTGCACAGTCCGCTCTCTGTTCAGCAGAACTCTGTTCAAAAGAACAAGGACAACAACAACAACGTGGCTTTGATTACCAACCAAATGTTCTGGTAAAATTAGATTCACCATCTTTTCTGAATCATTCCAAGCATTTCCTGTAATTTGGCAAGCACATAATCCACCAAAGAGCACATGTTAAGTTATTTTTCTGTAATTCTCACCAGACACCCCAGTGTTTCTGTGAAACGGGCGGAAAAGAAAAGCAGTCTGGCGAGAGTGACATTCTCTTCGCAAACACCACTTCGACACAGCGGTTTCTACAGTTTCTGTGGTGTTTTCCTCATTTCAACAGCTTTTCCCTCATCAACATCCCACAGAAATTTATCTGAATTTAATATAATTTTGTGGGACTTTGTTTTAGAAGCCTCTTCTGCGCTGCAGTGTCACTCTCTGGTGTGCTGGAAGGGCACCAGAAAACAAATATCACTAAAACCAAAAGGGAAATATAGAAATCATACTTTAATGATGAACTCTACTCTGTATAGTCAGAATATAGCAGAATTATTTCATATATGAACAGTGCCGCAGTGCTCCGGGGCATGGCCTTGATAGACGTCCAGAAGTGTCCTTCTAGTTTTATATCTTATTGTTTGGGCAAAGCTCTAGTTTGGGAAGATTGGCATGTATTTTAAATGAACAAAAATGGTTTTTAGAGGGTTTACAGCCACACTAGCACTTCACTGAGGCTGAACTTATTCAAAGCTAAACGCTAACAGCATGCTCACATTCTCACAGTGCCAATGCTAACCATGCTAGTGTCTGGCATGTTCACCACCTGAGGCTAGTGACAATGTTAGTTTTGCAGGTATTTAGTATTAAAATGTTAACTTTTTATGCTAGATAAAACTTTTACCATATAATTTTGAATTGAGTCCCTGAAGACCAAGCATGTTTGTACAAAAATATTGAAACAACAAACTGACGTGTTGATATTCCTCAAAGTACAGAATAAAAAAAAGAATAATTTTGGTATCCTCAGGAAACTCAGGCATCACACTGACAGCAGCAATACCCAGTCGTACTCAAAGAACAGCTTTCAAAATGAAAATGAGATCAATAGCTTAACAGGTTTCTAGTGTATTAGCCTGCTGAGAGTGTGTTCAGAATATATGAGTTTGTTTGCGTCGAGGGGATTTTGCAGAGACACTCACCACTTCTATTTTTAGTCCAGCAGCAGCTGACCTCGCGGCCCCTCTCAGCCCCTCAGTGCCAATGGGACGACTGAAAATCTGGACATTCACTCTCCGGACACAAATCCTGGCATGATGGCGCACAGACACACGCTTTATTTTAAACTACTATAGAAGTGTGAGAGGGAAGTGGGATGTGCCAAACTCATTATGTGGCATGTAAGGACGTTGCTAAACGGGGTCTGTTTGGTTTCTCCGGACTCTGAGGTCACTTTGTCCTTGCAGTCTGCACTGCAGATGAACTGAGCTCTGTGCCAGCGGCCACTGAAGTTCATTAGTGAAGCAGTGAGTACGAGGCCACCTTGCTTGTTGAATGCCCTTTTACAATTCTTCTGTTCTGGACATTCATTATACTCACAGAACGGCACGAACACACTGTATTCTCTATGCATGCCCACACAGACACACTCATTCATTGATGCACTGTTGGCCCGCGCAGATTAAAAATCAGCAGCATTTTTTATTCAACAATCGGTAACTGGCCCCTGCGGGATAGGTTGCCATAGAAATGAGCGTGACCTCGAGTCAAGTAGTCTCTTGTGTTGAGCCAGACGAACTGACAGCTCAGGTCTGAATGTGGCATTAGGAGACCGGAGCACCTCATAAATCTGTGGGAAGCAGACCATGAAACCCAACGGTGAGAATTTGTCAAGTCCTGGAATGAAATGAAAACACAAAAGTTTATCCTCTCTGCACAGAATTGTTGACCCCAAAGCTCAGTCTGGTAGTCCGGTGACGGATTGAGTCTGGATCACAAGCTGTGGCAGTGACAAGCAATCACTTAATACGAGATGGTGGAAAAATCGAAACCCCAAAACTTTTCACCTTTCAACGAGGACATGTGCTGATACATTTCAGTTTTCAATGACATATTCAGTACAGGAAATCTCTTTGTGCCAAGGTTATAATAGTTTTGTATTTTTCATTAGTTTTAGTTTTAATTTCGTTGTGAATTTTTGTTTTCAAATTCGGTTAGTTTTAGTTAGTTTTTAGAGTGAGTTTTCTAGTTTTAGTTTAGTTTTTAGTTTTTGAAAATGCTTAGTTTTAGTTAAGTTTTTATTAGTTTTAGTTTTTTTGTAATGGGCTATGTGTTGGGTGCGTGATTCAAAGTGGTCATAATAAATGTTTCCTTTATTTCCTTTGGTTTATCATCTCAGCCCCAATAAGGTTATTAACTGTTTTGTATTGTGGTTCTAGTGTAAACATCCCAGTCTCAGTAAACATATTCACCATGTGTTGCATGTTCAAATAGAAACACTGAATTATGAATGAAAAAAGTTGACAAAAACGAAAACTAAGGACATTTCCACAATAATTTTAGTTCGTTTTAGTTAGTTTTGTAACCACAAAATACAGTTTCAGTTAGTTATCGTTTTTTTAAAAACTCTCGTTTTTATTTTTATTTCAGTTAACGAAAATGTTTTTTCAATTCTAGTTTTGGTTATTTCGTTAGTTTTCGTTAACTATAATAACCTTGCTTTGTGCCTAAATATCATGAATTAACATGTCTGTCTGTCTGTCACTGTGTCCAGATGCACCATCCAGAAGGAGTGTGCCCAGGGGCTGTTGGCTCGCTCCTGGATCAGCATGAGTGAGGGCCCCCAGCAGTGTCCGTCCATGACCCTGACCCCCCCAGAGATCAGCATTTCTGCAGACATCAAGGTAAAACTCCATGTTGTGCATCTTTCATAGGTCAAATAGACATTACTGTTGGCCCTCATCAAGTTATGTTTGCAATGGGGACAGTGTATTTAAAGCTGTCTTATGACCACCTTTATAACCTGACACCTCTCACTATTATTATACACACTATTATTATGACTCAGCTGATAAAGTCATGCCAGCGCAGTTTGCTGCAGCAGCTCCCTCCTCCTCACAGTATGTCCTGAGTTTTTGGTACCTCACGAGTGATAAACTGTTATTTCTTTCACAAATACAAGACAGTGCAGTCGAGGTCAGACAGTTTAGGGGACATAAGAAAAATAATAATAGAGTAGGGCTTTAATATTTAGTGTTTTTACATTTTTAATAAATGTAAAATGTTCGAATATGATGCAATTTCAGCATCACACACTGCCATTAAAACATGTATGAACACACATATCCTTGATCATAAAACAGCAAACCAGGTGTGTGTGTGTGTGTGTGTGTGTGTGTGTGTGTGTGTGTGTGTGTGTGTTCTTGTACTTCCTACATTGTGAGGACCGGAAAACGTTTTTAACCAACAGAGTTAGGACATTTTTGCAAAGTGAGGACATTTTGCCGGTCCTCCCTTCTTTAAAACTGCAACTAATAGAAACTAAACTAAAACTAAAGCATTTCAAAAAATAAATACTAAACTAAAACTAGCAAAGTCACTCAAAACAAAAATTCACAACGAAATTAAAACTAAAACTAATGAATTTCAAAACTATTATAACCTTGCAAGGGAATTCACTGTTCCGATGAGGGTCCTCACAAAGATAGAAGTACAAGAATGTGTGTGTGTGTGTGTGTGTGTGTGTGTGTGTGTGTGTGTGTGTGTAAAACCTGAGCTTACCATTTGCTGTTTTACTGTTAGACTACAGCAAACTCAAACTGTTAGAGCATCAGTGTTGTAACTTTCAGAATAAAAGCTTTTGCTCCTTGAAATAGCCTGGTCCCAAATAGTTACATGTTAGCCAGCATTGCTAGGGGATGCAGTTATATTGCTCAGACTCAAGGAAGAACAGTGTTGAGTGTGAAGCTGTTTGGATGACCGGTTCTCCAGAAGGCTGCAAGCAGCAATATTGAGCCAAGCAATGGGCCAAACAGACCTGTTTTAACAGAATATATTATTTTATTGAATGGATTTCTGCAAGTTGAAGTTTGCCATATCTGATGATTTATGTATGGAAAATTACCTCAGTCATTACTGTAGCTCAAACGCAATGTGAATTTATTTTATCCAAAAACTGCAGCCAAAAATAATGTGTCTGCTCTATTAAACATCTCATCAGCAGCAGCACTCTCAGGGAACGGACCGGACATCAAATCAATATGAAACTATTTCACCTTTTCTAACAGACAGGGGGAAAACACACTCAAGTCGATTATTATTATTATTACACGGTGGTAATATTGCATCATATGATCACCTTATGGGCCTTATTTCATTCTTAATTCTGCCTCCAACACGCCTGGTTATGCAATTCAGCCATCGTGTAATTTGGTTTGTGACATTCAGAAATCTGATCTCATACAGGCTACAATATAATCTGATGTAATTATTTCCATTATGTTGAATCTGGAGTGGGGCAACCAAAATTGCAAGGTGCATGTCCTTGTGTCGCTCTCTCAGCCACAGTGTCAGTTATAACAACTGGTAATGTCGTCACCCTGCTGCACGCAACAGATCAATAGAGGGAGAGTGGCTGCTGCACACAGCTCCATCTATTCTGGGTTTGATGTGTGACTGTGTGTGTCTGGAGGAAAGGCAACATGGCTGGACTTGGCATCATGTTATTACTGTGTTATTACTGTATTATTACTGTTTACTATAATGGACGGTCAGGGTACAACATCATCTGATGTAATTGAATTTGATATTTAGGCTTTTAGGCTGCAGTTTATTCAGCAGCTCTTTATTAGAAATTAGATATAGATAGATAGATAGATAGATGGATAGATGGATAGATGGATAGATGGATAGATGGATAGATAGATGGATAGATGGATAGATGGATAGATAGATAGATAGATAGATAGATAGATAGATAGATAGATAGATAGATAGATAGATAGATTACTTTATTCATCCCCGAAGGGAAATTCGGTTGTCACAGCAGTCCAATATTCAAGTACAATAAAAATAAAATACAATAGAATAAAATACTGAGGTAGCATAAATAAAAACAACAATAGAAAAAAACACAGAATAGAACAAGAACACTTAAGAAGTTAAAAAAGAGAAAAGAACATCAGTTGGTAGGATGGTTGGCAAGATGATGGTAATAATTAAACTGGTGATATGATGCAACAATGCTATAGTGACTAGACAGTATATAATAATAATAATAGTACAGTATATAATATATATAATATAATATAATATGTAATAATAGATAATAAACAATATAAAAGTAAAATTAAAAAATTAAATAAAGTAATTACAAGTAATAATAATAATAGTAATAATAATAATAATAATAAATAAGGCCGGTATAATAATAATAATATAATAATAATAGTAGTATATTACAGTATATAGTAATAATAGTAATAATGGCAGCAACAGTATATATAATAATAATAATAGTAATAATATTAATAACATAGCAAAGTGTCGTGCATAGATTTAGTGCATAGAGAGTTCTTTGTTATGTTTGCTTTTAATGTTTGTTTGTTTGTTTGTGATCTTGGTGGAAGCGTATTGCATTTTTTTTCAATGTCAATAGCAGGGACCAATTAAAGTACAGTATAAAAAGGTAATTGGAGGGTCTCACTGAAAAACAACAACAACAACAAACAGATTCAACCCACCACTTTTAATTTTATACTGTTCCTAAGCCAATACCAGCACAAACATAAAACACTGCAGTCCCTTAATAAATCGTCATCCTCGGATAGTTTAACCCATAGGAACCTATGGTGACACTGTGTCACAAACATTTTAAATGTTCTAGTAATGTTCATGTATGTTTTCTCAAGTACATAAGTGTGTTTTTTAGTGTTCTACAGCTACAGTAGCTTGTTGAGAAGCCGTCCATTAAGGCAGTGTTATTTATATTTATTTATTATCGATTTATTATTCTTGTGTTACTTAAAAACAAATCTGAAATGGAATTTCTTGTCTAACGGCACTATTAATGTCACAATTTTGATACATGTTATGGAGATGAAAACAAAAAAGGCAGATGGTTTGTGGTTGTTTGTTTTTATTTATTATTGTTTTATTATTATTTTGTTAGTTAAAAACAAATCTAAAAAATAATTTATTGTTAAACAGCGCTATTAATGTCACAATGTTGATAAATGTTGTGGAGATGGAAAGAAAAAGGCAAATTTGTGTTTCTGTAAGCAGAAAAGGTGTCTAGTTTATTCATTTAAAAATAAAAAATATCATAAGGTCCACTTGGTCTATGGTATATTCCCCCATAATTTTCCTTTTTAAGGATTAGTGGCTCTGGGTTCTTATGGGTTAACATTAGCATGTGAAATGAGCATTAGTTTGTGAGTTTACTAAGATCATAAAGTGTTTACTTCATAACCATTGACTTTAAATAGACTTTTAAAAGTTTAGAAGAGCTGCTGATGTAGCTGTTGTGACTGAAATACATTAAATTTGTCCTGATTGGCCGCAGTTTTGACATCTGCTGCTGAATCCCAAATCAATATATAAAGTCATTCTAACTTAGTTTTAAGTGTTTCTAAAAAAGTGAAAGTGTGCAAAATGTCACTGTGCATACCAAATTTCCTTGATTTTTCAGAGTGCTGTTGGTGGAGCTTCTCACACCTGGAAAACAGCAAATCTGTGACAGTGGCACAGTGACAGCTCCAAGAGTGTCTGTGATAAAAAAAAAAAAGTAATCTAAGAAAAACATCTTTTTAAAAAAAAATAATCTTTTTTTAAATCTGCAGCAGCTTCCAAGAGTGGCAGTTTTAATGCTGTCCATTGGTGTCTTTCCCAATTTAAAAAAGTAGAACTACATTAATGCATTTTATTTAAACTGATAAAATTGCAAACCATTTAGATTTTTATTGACCATTAAATATATTTTGGAATAAAACAAGCAAATGTATTTCATGCTTCCAGCTCCCTTTACACAATTTTCTATTATTGTGCAAAAGAAGAAATGCGAGTTAAACTTTGTGTCAAACAAATACTCAGCTGTTCTCTTACCAGACTGAAAATGAACCTTTATCATCGCTCCTTAAATTCAATCACAACATTTGACCCCATTCATCAAAGACCCCTAGTCTGACCCCTTGTTATGTTTTTTTGGTGTTTTTTTAATCAATAATTATGTTAAAATAAAACAAAATATAACATGTTTAAAAGCATCACTTCACTTATTCATTGATATTGATATTACAATTCATGAAAAATGAATAAAAACATGTTTAAATTCTGTTTCCATACACATAATAATGAGTAGAAAGCCACGATTACAGTAATATTTTTGTTTGGAGCATAATTGGGTTCTAATCAGGTTCCTTCACTTATATCTTGTATTGAATGGATTTGGGACATTTTTTGAATTCTCCAATATTCATCAGCAGCCTGATTTAATCGAACCTGGTGGGTCAATATATTCCAGCAAAAAGAGCACCTGCATCATACTTACCTGACATGTAAACTGTTGTTTTCAATCATTTCCACCAGTCAGTCTTTCAAGCAGCCGAAGCATAATAACAATATGATAATTAGCTTCCTGAATTTTGACACTCGGAATATATTTTGACCTTTAATTACAGCTCATAATTAGACGAGACTGAGAGACGACAGGTCATTAATTGGTTCATTAATTGTGGATATTTGCTTGTTATGTAGGTCAATTTGGCTTAGAGCTGTAATAGATCTACCAGCTGCCTGCATCCTTCAGAGCTGCAGGAAACTCGGCTCAAGGTTGTCCCCCCAAACAGGAAGCAGCAGGCAGGAAGTGAGAGCCCTGGGCAGGAAATGATCAATTCCACCAGACAATGGAGCAGATTTTTAAGACTTGTTAGCACATGTTGCTGGCCACTTCAGCTCGTATCTGCTGAGCCACAGAATATGTCATCTCGCTCTTCCTCTCTGCTTAACAATCAATCTCTGCACCCCCCCCCCCCCCCCCCCCCCCCCATCCCCCCTTCTTTTCTCACATTGAAATCATTCAGCTGAAATCCAGTCATGTCAGTGAGGTGTTATGTTTCTCATTATACGTCTGTTATACTTCACCACATAGCCACATTTAGATGTGAATGTAGCACTGTGCCATCTGTTTATTCATTGCACATTAGTTTCTCCATCTCTCTTCTGAACTCCTGAAGAAACTTGAAGTAATGCCAGCGTGTTGCTTGCCCTCCACGAAAGACTAACTGTACATACGCTGGACGTGGATATATGTGTGCGTGGGCATGTGGGGTTTCATTTTCTGCTCAGATTTTTATGCTTCTTTATCGGTTTGTGTCGTAGGATGTGGGCATTCTGATAAATGGCAGTGTTCCTGATCTGGCCGGCTCCCTGGTGGAGTGTGAATATGGGCCGGGTGTTTCTACAGCTGCCACGGTGCACCTGGACTACGGTCCCGCTCAGATCCAAACCTGTCCTCTTCTCCCCCGAGAAAACTACCAACCAATCCCAGCCGGCACAGGTGAGAGTGAGAACATCCACCTGGCTGTGTGCCAGCCATATCTCTCATATCACAGAGTACAGTTACAGTATGTGATCGTTGTTTATCTCCAAGATGTTGAGCTGTACTCCAACAATGTCATTTCCTCTTTTGTATTTTAAAATGCAGCAAAGTCAGTGTAGCGCGAGGCGGCCTCGCCGTCTAGTTCGATCACAAAGTCCAAGGTGACGTCTTCCCATTAATTTTTTGTTTTTCAGAACAAAAAAGAAACACAATTTACTACAGTAAATTAAAGTAAAAGAAAAGCAATACATTTTCACTTCGGACAAGCTGGAACTGGGTGATTTTAGCCAGAAAAAGTATCAACTATTAACTTTCAAAATAAGTTATTCATTTTTCTAAATTTACTGATCGTTTAATAGGCTAATCATTTGAGGTCTCCTGAGTTTAATGAATCGGTGAAAATATGGGAGATAGATTTTAGATTACATAAAGATCACTTTTCTTGTCCTGATGGAGCTTCGCCCATACTGAGAACTAAAATTCCTGGAAATCTCGGTCTCCTCTTATTCAATTTTGACCCTTTTTATTTAAAATGTGTCTTTTGTAAGTCTAGCAAATCAACAAATGTGTGATGCCAAATCACTAGACTACCGCTTAAACTATAATAAAGCAGGATGAACATTAGACATTAGGAAGTATCATCATCTGGCTGTATGCCAGCCATATCTCTCATATCACAGAGTACAGTTACAGTATGTGATCGTTGTTTATCTCCAAGATGTTGAGCTGTACTCCAACAATGTAATTTCCTCTTTTGTATTTTAAAATGCAGCAAAGTCAGTGTAGCGTGTAGCGCGAGGCGGCCTGGCCGTCTAGTTTGTGTTATGACAGCGATAGCATCTCCAGTGTTCCACACATGCTGCATTGTTTACATGCCTTTTGTTTCTGCAGATCATCTGACTGTTTCTGTGGCGATAAAAGTGAATGGCACATCTGTGGTATCTGGGAGCTTCATCATCTACGACTGCGAGAGGACGGGAGCAATACACCCCAAGACGTCGTGAGTCACACATCTATTGTCAACGCCGTTTATCTCAAATTCTTGATTTATTCCCGTCTGGTGATGCTTGGCCAACATACAGCATCGTTCTGATGCCTTACAGCCAAATTTATTCACTTAGAAAAAGTGGTGGAAGTAACTAAGTAAAGTTACTCAAGAACTGTATTTACACTGTCAAAAATGTTTGTAGAAATAACAGTAAAACTCACAGAATACATCAGAAATGGGGCGTAAAATAAAAAATTGTACATCACCGTATTAGACACTTTTAATTGCCGTAAATCAAAGAATAGCACAAAACTTTTACTTTTTTCTGTCATAAACTGGAAGAAACACACAGTTTTGCTGTAAAAATATAACATCTTCATGCAAAATTTATGGAGAAATACCATGATGTGTGATTGAATGATACAATTACCCTAAAAATAACAGGATTATTCAGTCTAAATTACAGTTTTTGCTGATTTAGAATAGAAAATCCACTCACTGTAATTTTTACGGTGAAGTTCTGGCAACCACAGCTGCCGGTATGTTACCGTAAATTAAACAGATTATTTTTTACAGTGTACGCACAACTTGCGCTTACTTGTACTTTACTTGAGTGAAGTTTTTACCACTTTATTCTCCACTACGTTGCCCAATTCAATTTCATGGCTTAAATGCATTTTGCTGATAACATTTATTACAGTGTTCTGAATGCACAACCCAGTCCCCTCAATACATTTAGGCATTGTGCGATTCTGCAAACCACAGATATGTTGAACATTTCTTAACCAAGAGCATGTTGAATATCAAAGTTTTGAAACACTGATTGTGACAATCAATGCTTTTAACATGACAACCACCATTTTTAACACATGAACCTTGTTGTTTTAAACACATTAAACACTTCAGTCAAGGTTACGCTCCCAAACCACTTTGGTACGGTTCAGTAAAAAGAACAGGGTTGCGCTTAAAAAACACAACTTCCAACATGTGGGTGTGAACTCTGGTCTCCAGATTTCAAGTCTTGGGTTTGTTGTTGAGCTGGTGTGGCACTTCACATCATTACCTTACCAAAAAAAAATCTTCTGTGCTTTGCATAAATGTGCAAAGCCAACATTTGTTTTTGCTGGGCTGGAATGCAGGACTTGTATTTCTTCAATAGTAAATTTATTCTGACCTCTGCTCAGACCTTCATGCTCTGGCCACTTAATTTGCAGACGATCCCTTAATAAATAAAACTGAAATATCAATCAGATGTAATTATGACCAAACTGTAGCATCACTCAGATGTCAGCTGGAGTCTCTCTGGCATTGTCCATAAAGCTGCAAGAGGCTCGTCCCTCTCATGTTGTTTTCCTCTGCTTTCTATTTAGGCCTCAGTGGGTAAATATTGCCGACACGTCCTCTTGGACGGCTTATTGTGTATTTGGCTTACTCAGGGTTTCTCAGTGCAGGATCAAATGTGGGATTAATATGCTGTAAACGCTAAGCCAAAAGGAAATTGGATATGTAAGTCTGGCTGGCCATGTTGATGTTTGTTTTTGTGAAGGACTGCGACTTGTATGGCCTGGTCACAAAGAGACTTTTCTCATATCTTCAGGCAATCCAGCTGGCTTCCTCTTGCATGTTGGACCATGTCAGAGGATCCACTTTATCTGATGGGCAGATCTTAGGCTTAGAGGGGCATTAGTGTGTGTGTTTGATGGTGTTTGTGTGTGTGTGCGTGTGTGTGGGTGTGTGTGTTTGATTCCCTGAGATTGAAATCGTTTGGGTGTGTCCCTTTTGTTCACTTTTTGAAAACAGTCTGGAGGTGTGAAAACAGCAGTTGCAGGTACATGTGTGCAAGACTGCATCCAATATGTGCACATGGCCTCCGTGCTCGGCGAGGTTCAGCAGTGTGAAATTAGACGGTGGTTTGCTGAAGGTGATAATGAGCAAAGTGCCATTCTCACAGGATGAGCATTGGGCTGCAAACTGTGGAGCTGCTATACTCTGTCTGATTTTAATCACTTCAAGCTGTTTTTTTTAATAATCCCTAAAGAGCGTCTTATGAGCCACTTCTCCACGATAAAAAGACGGTAGAGTCTCTTTTTATTGCTGTCACTTAGGTTTTTTAAGTCTTTGGGATCAAAATTTTTATGTCATCTGCATGGGAGTGCAATCCATAAATATCACATAGGAAGGCTATAAAAGGAGGCTACTGCAAACTGATTGTCAGGTTGGAAAATATGATGTCCCATGCTGCTTTAGTGTGTGATTTAATTACTTGCACAAAAACAAATTATCAGTAGACACGAGGCGAGACAATGTCAGCACTATGCCTCCGGATCCTCTGCCAAAGAGCTGGACAATAAATTTAATTTTAGGGCTGCAACTAATAATTATGTTCATTATTGGTTAATCTACCAGGTATTTGCTCAAATAATGAGTGAGTTGTTTGGTTTATAAAATGTCACAGAAGGGCTGTTAATCACAGAACAGGGAAAATTGTCGATCACAAAGTCCAAGGTGACGTCTTCCCATTAATTTTTTGTTTTTCAGAACAAAAAAGAAACACAATTTACTACAGTAAATTAAAGTAAAAGAAAAGCTACACATTTTCACTTCGGAGAAGCTGGAACTGGCTAGCCTGGCTAACACCAGACTATTCTCAAATGAGGGCTAGTCTGGCAACGAGCAATGCATTTCTCCGTAGAGGAGGCGTGGTTTACGATCCTCCGGAGCCGTTTATTGGACGCTTAGAATGTCTATCAAAGCGTCTGTAGGTAGCTCTTAGCCAATCAGATCAGTTATACCAGATGACGTAGTAGAGCAACAGAGATGGATGTTTGTTGTGTGTGTGTCTGTGAGAGAGTGTTGCTGCTGCTTTGCTTCTCCAGTTCTCGCTTTCTGCAAGATTATTTATTTTCACGCTTTATTCCCCCTCATGTCATTCAGCCACACATCCACTGATTTTATGGGCAACAAACAAGCTGCTGCGGGTCTCTGGGGGCTCCGCTGTCCGTGGTAGCGGGGCTATTAGCCGTTAGCGACTATTAGCTATTAGCGGCTATTAGCCGCTAACGGCGCTAATAGCCGCTAATAACGCCGGTGATCTCAGCGGAGCCCCCAGAGACCTTTCGCCTTTCAACTTTGTCTCTAAACTATTTAAAACACCATCTACAGCTAAAGAGAGTTTCGCGTCTGCAGCAGCCATGTTGGATCCGTAAGAAAACTACAAGCTTCCAAGTGCCGAGTAGTACGCGTCATCATCTTGCCGTCCCTCCCCGCTCTGTGATTGGATCCCTAAAACGGCTAAGAAACGGCCCTAGTTTCCAGACTCTGCCGCAGTTCGAAATTAAATTCGAGCGTGCAAGGCAGTCTGGGTATACCAGGCTAGGAACTGGGTGATTTTAGCCAGAAAAAATATCAGCTATTAACTTTCAAAATAAGTTATTCATTTTTCTAAATCTACTGATCGTTTAATAGGCTAATCATTTGAGGTCTCCTGAGTTTAATGAATCGGTGAAAATATGGGAGATAGATTTTAGATTACATAAAGATCACTTTTCTTGTCCTGATGGAGCTTCGCCCATACTGAGAACTAAAATTCCTGGAAGTCTCGGTCTCCTCTTATTCAATTTTGACCCTTTTTATTTAAAATGTGTCTTTTGTAAGTCTAGCAAATCAAAAAATGTGTGATGCCAAATCACTAGACTACCGCTTAAACTATAATAAAGCAGGATGAACATTAGAAATTAGGAAGTATCGTCAGCTGATGTATTAAAAAGGAAGTTATGTCGACATTGATAAATGTGGCAAAATATCACATTCATGTTTGACTCACCAATGTAGAAGAATAAGGTGCCTTTGAGATTTCCCCATTTCCCCCCCGAAAAAGCCAACTTGTATTTTTTGGCCTAAAACAGTGATTTAAGTTGGTAAAACTTGGAAATATAAATTATTGACATTTAGGGCAATAATGTAAGTTAGCACAACAAAGGAAGCCAGTTGTCTGCTCAAAAACAAGTTTGTGAGTTGTTGTTACTTATATCTTTAAGTTGGGGTTCACAACAAGGGACAATAGTTCTGATAACTCTTATTTCTTTGTTGGGAAATGCGGGAAATCGGTGAAATCATTCGAAAGTCAGTCATTAGCGAAAGCTAGCAGCTAACTGATGCTAGCGGCTAACTGATGCTAGCGGCTAACTGATGCTAGCGGTTAACTGATGCTAGCGGTTAACTGATGCTGGCGACTAACTGATGCTAGCGGCTAACTGATGCTAGCCGCGCTGCTTGTTACAGCTACAAGAGTAGCCATTAGCGTATCAATGCTAACTCAAAATTGTGGTCACAACATTAGGAGACAGTTATTACAATGTAAAATTATAAGTTAGTGCAACTTACAGTTGAGTTGACAAAAATCTGAATTCAGAGTTGCGCAAACTCAAAAACAAAACTTTAAATATTTAGTTTAATTGTCCAACTTAAAATGTTATCAAAGTTTGTTGCCTTGAAATTTTGAGTTCACCCAACTTTTCTTTTTTTGCAGTGTATGATAAAGCATTTTTATTGAATACCTTTGTGTGTTTTTATGTGTGACGTTGTTGTGTGTGTGCATGTGTGCATGTGTGTGTGTGTGTGTGAGTAAGAGAGAGTGTTTAGTCAGATCTCATGACCCTTTCAGAGTATCACTAGTGTTAATGACAACCAGACCAAAGCATTCCAGTCTCACCAGTATAGGACAACCACTAACCTGCCCTCTCTCACACACACACACACACACACACACACACACACACACAGGCTCACACACACACTCTTTCTGTTTTATTTGCTTTTTATGTCTCAGGTTTTGGCTCTCCTCCCTCCTCCTCCCCTCCTTTCCCTCGTCTGCCCGTTTGCTGCCCTGTCTCCATCTTTCTCTGTCGCTCCCCCTGAAATCTGGTCTTTTCTTCTGGACATATTCGTCTTTGACAGAGACGTGATTGAGGATGTGTGTTTAGCCGCCGTGTCCACTGAGAGGCCCTGAGAGTGTGAGCCTCACTGTGTATTTAGTGTGTGTGTGTTTATGTGTATATGTGTGTGTGGTCATTATGACTCGGGGTAGGCAGTGTCACAGGGTATTTACTATCAGTGCTAGGTCAAGCAGAGAGAGGGAGAAAGAGTGTGTGTGTGTGTGTGTGTGTGTGTGTGTTCTTGTACTTCCTACCTAGTGAGGACCAGAACACATTTTTAACCAACAGAGTGAGGACATTTTTGCAAAGTGAGGACATTTCGGCCGGTCCTCACTTCTTTAAAGGCTTTTTTTTTTTATATTTCAGACTTTGTTTTAAGGGTTAAAGGTTACATGATAATGATAATTAACTGAAACTGTATTGTGTGGTTACAAAACTAACTAAAATTATAGTGAAAATGTCCTTCGTTTTCCTCTTTGTCAACTTTTTTCATACATAATGAAGATGGATCAGACAAAGGAAATAAAGGCAAAATTTACTGTGACCTCTTTTAATCTCCCACCCAACAAATACCCCATTACAAAACACTACAACTAATAAAAACTCAACTAAAACTAAAATATTTCAAAAACATAAATACTAAACTAAAACTAGCAAACTCACTCTAAAACTAACTGAATTTGAAAACAAAAATTCACAACAAAATTTAAACTAAAAATAATGAAAAATTCAAAACTATTTTAACCTTTCACTATTCCAATGAGGGTCCTCACAAAGATAGAAGTATAAGAATGTGTGTGTGTGTGTGTGTGTGTGTGTGTGTGTGTGTGTGTGTGTGTGTGTGTGTGTGTGTGTGCGTTCTTGTATTTCCTACATAGTAAGGACCAGAACACGTTTTTAACCAACAGAGTGGGGACATTTTTGCAAAGTGAGGACATTTTGGCCGGTCCTCTCAAAAATGAGAGTTTAAAAAATTAACTGAAACTGTATTGTGTGGTTACAAAACTGACTAAAATTATAGTGAAAATGTCCTTCGTTTTCGTCTTTGTCAACTTTTTTCATACATAATGAAGATGGATCAGACAAAGGAAATCAAGGCAAAATTTACTGTGACCTCTTTTAATCTCCCACCCAACAAATACCCCATTACAAAAAACTAAAACTAATAGAAACTAAACTAAAACTAAAGCATTTCAAAAACATAAATACTAAACTAAAACTGTCAACCTGACTCTAAAAAACGAATTAAAACTAATCGAATTTGAAAACAAAAAATCACGATGAAAATAAAACTAAAGCTAATGAAAAATCCAAAACTATTATAACTTTTCAAGGGAATTCACCATTACAATGAGGGTCCTCACAAAGATAGAAGTACAAGAATGTGTGTGTGTGTGTGTTTGATAGTATATAGGTGTTTTAGCAGGACAGTAAGGGAGTCAGGGAAAACAGAAAAGCTGCAGCTGATAAGAGCCTTGAGGGGGCCGTCTGCTCCTAATCAGAACACACTCCCACACACACACACACACACACACACACACACACACACACACACATGTTTCGGTTACATTACAGCATCCCTTTACACCCATTCCAATCTACACCCCCCAGTCTGGAGTCCCCCTCAGAGTGCTGCTATCACTGGAGGCGCTATAATTCCTGGTGTGGGACATCTGTCTCTTCCTGGAGGCTAAACAGTGACACACACTCAGATCACCAACACACTGCACTGTACGGTTGAGCTGCTGCGGTTTAGGTAGTGTACCTGGAAGGCACTTATACATTTGTAGTCCACACACGAATACAGTATAATCTATAACCCCAAACACACTCAAAAAAATAACTTGTTCCTAGAAAATGCTAAATAAAATGCTTTAATTTAGCGAGAAACTGTTTTGTTGAGTGAATAAAATGTAAATATGTCGGGTCAACATGATGTATTTGCATTGCTGTTAATTAATTACCAGGGGTCAGTCCAACTAGATTTATAAGGGTAATTGTAACATACGAACGTAATTTTCTTGGGCCATTTAAACGTGCATGACATTATTAAGAGTTACTTTATTTAATAGTTTAGTTACAACTACTTTTTAAAATAGTGCAGGACATGAATTAATTGTGCTGAGCCAACAAAACAAAGTTAGGTTGAAGTGGTTTAGCCTAAAAGATTACCTTTATCATATGAAAATGGACATAATAGGAATTATTCAGGAAATAAATCATTTTTAAACAGAGTATTATATTCAGCAATTTAATTAGGTTGTTTTAACATAAATTTTAAAGTGTTGCATTTTATGCTAAAACTACATGTTTTAAAACTGTTCAACCACAAAACATCATTTTATTTAGTAGAAGCTACATGTTAGACTAAGGAGAAGGTAGCAGACACCCAGTTTACTTTTTTTGAGTGCACTGCCCCTAATCTTCTTTACTACAAGGGATTTTTAACTGGTTATGAAGCAGTCTCAGTGTAATACTGAGGCCTCTATGTGACCCACATAAGCAAGCAAAACCATCAGCGAGAATATTTCTATTTAGTTATTATTGATGCGTGCCACCAGGTCAATGATTTACACTATACAGCTTCAACAGAAAGTCCTTCAGCTCCGAGTCAAACGGACAGACCCTTATCTGGCTTTGCAACACTGCTGGAGGCCCCGGCCGTTTTGATGAGCCCACTAGAGCAGCTATTCTCAACCTTGGGGTCGGGACCCCAATTGGGGTCGCGAGATGATTTCTGGGGGTCGCCAAATCATTTTGGAAGTCAGCTCTGTCTCCACTGTGTTAAAGTGTTCATGTGTTTCAGTCTTTTTGGTCATTTAATGTCTTTTTTTTTATTATTTTGTGGGGTTTTTTTTGTCATTTTGTGTCTTTTTTGATCATTTTGTGTCTTTTTTTGACAATTTTCTGGTCAATTTGTGTCTTTTTTGGTCATTTTGTTTCTTTTTTTGGTCATTTTGTGTCATTTTGTCATTTTGTCTCTCTTTTTTGTCATTTTGTGTCTTTTTTTTGCCATTTTGTGTCTTTTTTTGGTCATTTTGTGTCTTTTTGTCATTTTGTCTCTCTTTTTTGTCATTTTGTGTCTTTTTTTTGGTCATTTTGTGTCTTTTTTGGTCATTTTGTGTCTTTTTTGGTCATTTTGTTTCCTTTTTTGGTCATTTTGTTTCTTTTTGGGGTCATTTTGTGTCTTTTTTGGTCATTTTGTGTCTTTGTCATTTTGTCTCTCTTTTTTGTCATTTTGTGTCTTTTTTGGTCATTTTGTTTCTTTTTTGGGTGATCTGAACTGTGCGTGTGAGATTCTGTTGACAACATGGATGTTAAATTGGGGGTCGCGACTCAGAGAGGTTGAGAACTACTGCACTAGAGGAAAGGCAGGCAGTGGAGTACTAGAACCAGGATCGAACAGGGGAGACTGTCAGACCCTGCTGGAGTAAAATTAAAGATTTTCTTAAGTCTGGCAGAGGGAGCGCTACTCATGGAAACACTACCACTTTCGTCTTCAGCAGCCAAATCAACAGATAAATTAAATTTCCTTGTAGTAACCCAAATCACAAAGGAGCTAATTTTCATTTATATATTCTAATAGGGTGGTGGCAGAAATCTTAGACGTTAATATCTCAAAAGCTGAGGAAACACCAAATAATTAGAGTGTTCTAAATTGAACAAGGGTGTGAATTATTGCTAATGAGTTTTCTTTTTTTTTTGTCGGAAGAATAAAGTCTTCTTTCAAAAGTTTCGTCCATCTTTTCCTCAGGATTTATTGACAATTATAAAATAAATTATTAAAAAAAATCAACAGACTTATCCTATAACATTAAGGCTATGTTTTAGCTGTTAAACAAGCCATTAAGGGACTAGACTGACTGACATCCGCTGCTTTTATTCGTGCCAAAAACCTTTTCTAAAGAGAGGGGCGTGTCTTTAACCGGTGTATTCTTGGATAATATGAGCGTGGATGCTATGGAGTCTACAAGCTGCTAATGGACCTACTTGCAAATTGTCCTCACTTAAGTGGTGTAAAACTGAAAATGATACTCATAATGATAGCATTACAGGAGAAAACACACACACACACACACACACACACACACACACACACACACACAGACACAAACACACTGAGTGTTTATAGAGAAGTGCTTTGTTTCATCTCAGCAGCTTTGGCCCAGTTTGACCTGCTGACGAGTTGTGTTGTAACTATGGAATGAGTGTTTCTGCTACTGTGACTAATCATAACTTCCTTTTATTAAATCTAAACTTTGATGTCTGTAATCAGTTCGGGCTCTCACTCAAAATACTCCACGTATTCTACTTTTTTTTTTAAAGGCTGTATTTACTGCATGGGAATAGATCAAGAGGGAGATACAGGGGGGAAAGGCCACATGTAGCTCCTTGTTTCTCATATATTTCCATGTTTATTCCAGATGTTTGAGCTGCCTGAGCACCAGGTGGAAGTGCTACTGGGACCCTGATAACCACCTCTGTGTCTCCAATAAAGATGAGTTAAAGCACAACCTGTTAGAGGTGAGTACGCCTGCTTTTTATTCAATCCATCAAGCAAACAGACGCCTGCAGGACCTCATAATGTTAAGATCCCACTACACTGTAAAAAAAACCCAGTCGTTTTTACGGTAAAAAACTGGCAGCTGTGGTTGCCAGAACTTTACCGTAATAAATACGGTGCAACTTTTTTCTAATATTACGGTAAAATGATATTGACACTGTTGATTTTACGTTTAAGATTGCATTTATTCCATTTTTTACCGTATAAATAAAAAGTTTTTCCATCAAAAGATTTGACATATAATTGACAAGAAAATACTTTATAAATGCTGCATAAATTAAAGATTTTACCATTAAATATTACAGTATATTTCTGTTAGAGATATGGTGTTTAGTATATTTAACAGTGAGAAAAAGTATTTTTACAAAAAATAAATGCAAAAATTACAGTGATGCTTTTTGTTACAAACACGGTGCCAATGTATTTTACAGTAATAGAGTAATGTTTGTTTGTTTTTAATTTAAAACCTGTAAAAATACTGTTCTGGCTTTACAGTATTTAATTGTTGCTAAAACTGAATTAACTCATTTATCATTTTACGGTCTTTTACTGTCATGGTTTAATAGTTTTTCACCGTAAAATCTACAGACATTTTTTACAGTGTAGTCAGAGCCTCAGACGTGATCCAGACTCTGCTGTCCAAAAACTCCAAGTGTGTAGTAATGCTCTGAGTCCAGACGGGTTAGGCAAGAGCATTTATGTGGTAATTCAGTATGAGGTTACAAGTGACTCAACCACAGTATGTACAAATGTTGAAACCCGCTATAAAATCTCAGGAGGTTCTGGTTTAACAGACTCCTAACAGGGTAATGTAGCATTATAAAGCTCCTCTAAAGTTTCTCCTTTTTGCCGTTTCATATCCCAGCATGTGGTGCATACGCAAGAGTACATTCACTGTGCCTCTTTTTTTTTTTTTAAAGGGAATTATTACTAAATGTCAGAACTGCTTGTTGCCAGCTCGAGTGATAAATCTACACCTACATTTTCAGCTACGGTTTTATATATCCCTTCATGTTAAGTTGGTGACTGTACAAATGGATTATGTAGATGTATGTTTGGCAATGTAAAGCCACATGAGGGTGTATAAACTACTCTGAAAAGCCAACAAATCAAATTGCTTGGCACGAGCGCACAAAGAGGCTGTGAAATGATCCCAAACTACAGAAACTAATTACAGCTCCCCAGATACACTGTCCTCAGAGAGCGTTCTGACATTAAGTCAGCCATCCCATTATTCCTGTCGCCTCTGGAGGTTTTTTTTTTTTAACATTGCCTGCGTGAGGAGGCCTCCTCCCAGCAGACTCTGGGCCCGAGGGTGCAGGGGTCCCACTGACCACTGGGCCATGCTGGAGAAGAAAGGATGTGACACAGTCTTGTGGTCAGCTGCTGGTCAAGTGGTCTTGGTTTGTGTTTATTGCAGTCAGGGTTTAGTGTTGTGCTTTATATCACAAGACCCCCTGAAAAGGGGAAAGAGCTCCTTTTGTTAACCCTTTGATGCACAACATGGGTCTAAAGCAGGGGTCTCAAACTCAAATTACCTGGGGGCCGCTGGAGGCAGTATCAAAATGACCAAAAAAAGAGACAAAATTACAAAAAAAGACAAAATGACTGAAGAAACACTACATTACGTTAAAAAATTACGTTAAAAAGACACAAAATGACCCAAAAAATACACAACGTGACCAAAAAGACACAAAATGACAGAAAAAAAAATAAATTACTAAAAAAAGTCACAAAATTATTTAAAAAAGACACACAATTACCAAAAAATAAACAAAATTATTAAAAAAGACAAAATTACCCCAAAAAAGTAAGGGACCTTCCACACACAACACAGTAAAGTGTCATTCATATAAAACTCACATTAAACTTTCATATCAAGGTGGGGGCCACAAAATATCGTGACGAGGGCCGCAATTGGCCCGCGGGCCATGAGTTTGAGACCCCTGGTCTAAAGTGACCCGACTGAGTTTTTAATTTTCTATATCTTCGCAATAAATTGATTTCATCATTCAGTATTCCAGGTTTTCCTCAATCAATTTGTTTTTCATCATCATACATCCTCATTTTTTGTTTTTCATTTCTTACTTTTTGAATAAAAACCCTTTTTGTATCACTACGCTTCTAATGCACAACATGGGTTAAAAATTTCATTATGGGGGTATTGTGTGTATAATTTTAAGGAAAAATTAATTTAATCGATTTTGGAATCAGGCTGAAACATAAAAAAATGTGGAAAAAGTGAAGCGCTGTGAAAACCTTCCAGATACACTGTATGTGTGACAAAATGATACATAAACATGTTAAATATATTAAATATATGAGTGTGGAAAGTAGCTATTTGAAACAACTTACTATTATTATAGTATTAAGTAATTTAATTTTAATACAAATTTGGATAAATGAGTCATTTTTGACCCATGTTATACTTTAGAAGTGTAGTCTTGTGCATCAAAGGGTTAAACGAGTGAAGTAATAAGGACATCATTGCATTTTTCTAAGCAAACACAATAAATCCTCGTCAGTTGGCAGTTTCAGATCCCAAGACACGCAAAAATAAACATATTAAAGCACAAGAGCATTGTGCTTTTTAAGTCACTTTTAATTATTTAACTTTTCGGTTCTTTTTTTAAAACATTAAGAAACTGGATGAGGTTTGTAATGTAGGTCAGCAGGAGCTGAGGAGGTGGTTTTTCCTGTTCTGCTGAGCCCATCACAGTGTCCGGTGGGTCTGTTTTTCTAATCCCTCATCGTCTCTCTATTTGAAGCTATTGTTGTTTCCCTCAGAGCGAGACTTTACCCTCTCATTTCCTCCTCCTCCAGATAAACAGGACAGGTATTTTGGGTTGCGGATGCGTGCAGAGGAGCCATTGTTTTCTTTAACTCCTATATGTCACTTCCTGCCTCTCCACAGAATGCAGCTTCCTGTCCCAGCCTGGTGGCCTCACAAGTTCCTCCATCACCGTCTGAAATGGCCCAGGACTTCACCTTATCCCTCAGCAACATCCAGGAGGTACGCCAGACAGCCTCCAGCCATGGAGCTGGATTTGGACTTAGTCCAACATGCATGTTGTGAAAATGATTGGAATAAAACAGAAGCATATGGTGCGTTTGCTTCAAGCTGAGTTAAACACAGATGGATATTTTTGCGCTGTGATTTGGGTCAATGAAGGAGCAAAACCTGAGTTTGGGTGATCTCCATGTTTGTGAGACAGGGATGAAAATGAAGAATGAGCGAGTATCTTTATGCTTATGTTGCTCCCGGCTCAGCTGCCGGGCCCACCAGGCCCCTGGTATCTGACTGTGACTAGCTGAGTTGTGTCTTCGTCAGCACAGTGTACAATATGCACTCAGTCTGAGGCAGCACACGCCGCAGGAGCTTTATTTCTCTCTGGTTCATTTTAAATTCGGCAAGTCCTTCCAGATCCGTTTTTTTTAAAACTCCTATTCTCATCCTTAATCCACGCTGTGCGAGTCAGACGCTGATCCTGCATCGCTGATAAGAACACGACTGGGATCTTCTCAAAATTCCAGAGCTGACTAGTTGCCAGGCGTGGTCAGTCACACGCCTAACCCTGGCCGGCCTTTCGGGCCCTCTCCTGGTGTGTTGCCATGGTGACAGACATTGAGTCACATACAAATCCACACACACACACACTTCCCCAGCCCCAAAGGCCTGGATGTGACTAGCTATTAATACTATTTTATTATGATTGTTTATACAAATTGAAGTTGTTTGAATAATGTCCTCATCCTGTCGGCAAGTCAACTCAGCAGGAAATGTGCTGTCACTCTCCAAAAAAGCAGCGCCATCGCTCAGAAGCTTCTGGAATGTGTGGTGAATTTTTGGTTTGTTTCCCACACTTTTTTTTTGAGACAAACCTAAAATAAATTATTTAGACTAAGCTGTGATAAACGGCCATAGCAACACATGAAGCAACAAGTATCTGTTCAGGCTGTTCTCATCCTCTATTTGTAGTTACAGGATATCTACAAAGAAATAATGCTCTGAAATTCGTAGGAAACCAGTGTTGTTGTGTGCCAGGAGGCGCTGCTTATTGGTTTCAGGCGGCGACCTCTAGTGGCTGCAGTAAATATGACAGGAGCGAAGTAGTCAGGTTTATTTATATAGCGCATTTACAGACGGCTGAGCTGCACCAAAGTGCTTCACATAAAAGTGCAAGAAAGTGCAATAAAATACAGAATTGACAAAGGTAACAAAGAAAACAAAAACAAAACAAAATTTTATTTAAAATAAATTAAAAGAAGATGGGATATTTTTTAAAAGCACTGTGGGATTTTTAGGGTACACTATTCCCTAGCACTTGCCAGAGGAAAAAAAAAAAAAAAACTTTAATCGAAGGCAAGAGAAAAGAAGTAGGAAGGCAACGTAATAGTTATAAATACATAGACGATGGTGGATGGGTCAGTCAAATACAGGACTTTGGCCCAGGAGACGGCTGCTCGTGTCCCATTTAAAAATAAAATTAAACTTCATTTTAAGTGAACATATAAATAAACTTCTACACGTTACAGTCACGTCACCTTCTACGTGACCTACACAACTATATGTCTAGTAGTTATTTTAACCTGAACCCTTCTGTTTTCTATCCTGAAATGGATAGTACGGGATATTGGACATTAAGTTGTATGTAATACTTGCCAGTAGTGTAGTGAGGCAATGCTATTAGCTTACTTTCCGAGAGTTCTGGTCAGTATCAATAGTGGATGGATAATTCTAGCAAAGCAAAACTAACAGATTTTATTCCACATAACTATGTGTACACTAAAAGGTCACTCATTCCACCACAAAACAAAGGTCCTCATTCATTTCAGAAACCAACTTAACTATTTGGTTTCATGAAAAAGGAAGTAAATACGCAGACTGTAGTAATATTACTGTATTATATCATTAGATTCCTACGCATGAGGGCCATTGTTTTGTGGTGGAATTAGTGACCTTTTAGTCTACACTTGGTTTTAGTAGTGAAACCATAAGTGTCGTAACCCTGCTGGCTTGCTGGAACTATCTATACTACCATCGTAACTGGCCAGAACTCGGAAAGTAAGCTAAAAGTTTTGCATCCACTACCTTTTTGAGTCGCGACCCCCAATTTAACATGCATGTTGTCCGCGACCCCCGCTCACTGAAACATAATGACCAAAAAAGACACAAAATGACCAAAAGAGACACGAAATGACCAGAAAAGACACAAAATGACCAAAAAAGACACAAAATGACAAAGAAAAGACACAAAATGACCACAAAATTATCAAAAAAGGCCACAAAATGACCAAAAGAGACACGAAATGACCAGAAAAGACACAAAATTACCAAAAAAGACACAAATTGACCACAAAATGATCAAAAAAAGACACAAAATGACCAAATAACTCACAAAATGACAAAAAAAAAGACATTAATTGACCAAAAAAACTAAAACACATTAACACATGAACACTTCCAAAATGATTTGGCGACCCCCAGAAATAATCTCGCGACCCCAATTGGGGTCCCGACCCCAAGGTTGAGAATAGCTGCTCTATGGTAAAGTGTTGCCCTCAGGTAACATACCAATTTTTGGCCTGTCAGATTTCTACAATGCAATACTTTTAAAAAGAGGGAAGAGTCTAGGGAACCAATAGCAATGCTTTAATTTGTCACATGACCTCCAGGAGGCCATATTGAAACCCTATTTTGCAGACTTTTCCAAAGGAAACAGCTTTGCCATTTTGTGCCATAAAAAATTGCTACTCCAGACAAGAAACCAGTTTTAAAAAGTTTCTTTTATGATGTTTCAAAATGTAAAATATTTCGTGTTGTACCCTGTTGAAACTACTGAATCTTTTACACATGTCTATTAAAAAGATAATGTTCAAATTGAGAAAAAAACTCGTGCACCGTTATGGTACAATGTTGCCTACAGACAACAAACCCCAAAAACTTCCAAAATATATATATATTTATAAAATGTCTTCAGATTATGTTTATTTAGTCTATTTTAAGACAAAAAACAAACAAATTTTTTCCCCTAAATGGCATCATGCATACCATAGAGAGTTAAGTATTTCATACAACTTAATGTCCAAAATCCCAAATTATCCCTTTAATTATTTAGTTTTGTTGCCCAAACATAACCAAGTTTTTCCTGTGTCACGAGATTAACCACATGTTTCATGCTGTTTAGTGACGTCATATTTGGTAGGATATTACCAATTGTATTTAAGTAAGATATCATTCATGAGAATATGCTGATCTATTAGTTCTCAGGCTGAATATGACTTCAGGGAACATGTTAATGTGTGGTTTGTTGGGGCTTTTGTGGGGGAAAAAAAAAAAAAATCAAGCGTCTCGGGTGTCAAAAAGAAAAAAGCAGAGAGAAATAGCAAAATCCTGAGAGTGATTTAAGACGGCTGAATTCACAGATAAATGATTTCTTCCACTTTAAGTAATTATCTTTTCCGGCATTTACCTATCTTAGCTTCTTTTTGGTCTTTCCTTCACACATCTTGGCTCAGTTACACTCAGAGCTCTGATTTTAGGAAGAATGAATTCATATTCATTACCGTGGCTCCCAGATGACTTGCAGAGGTGTGGGAGTCCAGATGTTTATGAATATGAATTTTGAATGGATTGCATCTTTTACTGGCAGGGACAATTATTGTGGGTTATTTCACTTTCCCGGCACTCATTGTGTGTTGGCAATTGTTAGCAGACTTGTTTGAGAGAGAGATTCTTTGCAGAAGCTCATTTTGGATACAAAAGCAATGGTTATCTCATTTAGAGAGCAGCGTGATATCACAGTTTGATCGCTTGTTATTGATGAAATACTGCATACTGTTAAAAAACAAGTGCTTTGCATAACAGGGGGAAGACCTGGAGTGTGACTTTGGGACAGAGCAGCGTTATGAGGCGACATGGCTCAACAGCTCCACTGTCAAGTGCAGCGCAGTAACAGTAAGTACAGAAAATAACCTACCAGAAATAACTACACTGTAAAAAATGTCTGTAGATTTTATGGTCAAAAACTGCTAAACCATGACAGTAAAAGACGTAAAATGATAAATGGGTTAATTCAGTTTCAGTAACAATGAAACATCGTAAATGTATATATCAGCCAGAACTGTATTTTTAACATTTTTAAATACATTACTCCACTGTAAAATACACTGGCACCAAAAATATACTGTAATATATATACAAGCCATTATTTTTGCATTCATTTTTTGTAAAAATAATTTTCCTCACTGTTAAACCATATCTCTAACAGAAATATACTGTAATATTTTAATGGTAAAATCTTTAATTCATGCAGCATGTATAAAGTATTTTCTTGTCAATTCTATAGCAAAACAGCGTTTCTTTTGATGGAAAAACTTTATTTTTTACGGTAAAATATGGACTAAAAGCTGCACCATATTTATTATTTTTTTTACAGTGTAGTCTAAATAAAGATCAGTTAAGCTGAAGCTCAGTTACTGTGCATTTACCGCTTTAGTGTGTTCATTATTGTTAGATTACAAAAGATTACACAAAATGACCAAAAAAGATACAAAATTACCAAAAAAAGGAAACAAAATGACCAAAAAAGACACAAATTGACCACAAAATGATCAAAAAAAGACACAAAATGACCAAATAACACACAAAATGACCAAAAAAAAGACATTAATTGACCAAAAAGACTAAAACACATCATTTTGATGGAAAAACTTTATTTTTTACGGTAAAATATGGACTTAAAGTTGCACCATATTTATTACGGTAAAGTTCTGGCAACCACAGCTGCCGGTATTTTACCGTAAAAACAACAGGGTTTTTTTTACAGTGTAGTCTAAATAAAGATCAGTTAAGCTGAAGCTCAGTTACTGTGCATTTACCGCTTTAGTGTGTTCATTATTGTTAGGTTTAGGCCTTGTTTGTAACTTGTTTTTATTGCAATTATTTTAAACCCTTGTTTTCAAGTTGACTAAGAACCCATTATTATGTAGAGCAACAGCTAGTACGTGGAGGCAGAATGACTCATTTGAACTGAGGAAATGCAAAGCACAATCTGTTTTATTGTTGCCACTTACTTTTCTGTCCATGTAGCTGTCAACTAATCAGAGGAGCCAGGTTTACCACCTCAACCTGAGGAGGAAAGGCTTCTTTAGTGGACAGGATGTGTTTGTGGACAGCCCTCAGCCCATGAGAGGTAAGACATTGTTATGTAGACAGCCAGGGAAAAAATAAAAAGAGGAAAAATACAGTTTCCATCTGCTACGCTTCAGTTGTTTGCTCAGCTCTCTTGTTTCCAGCATAATTAGAAACTCACAAAAACAAGACAAAATCTGACATAGCTGCCACTGGTGCTCCCAGAATGCATTTCACCTGTGTACAAATGTTTTTTCCTGATGAGTTTGGTGGATTTGATTGAACCTGGAGGAAAATGAAGAACTGCTTACAGGGACAAACACTGTTAGTCCTCCTTTCACTTGCAATAATAGTAGTTTGTGTATTACAACAGGTAATTTGCCAACCAGTAATTTACAATAATATCATATTCAGCTACCATCTAATTACACATAATGATTATAGAACATGGGGAGCTGCAATTTAAGGTGTCATCAGTGCCCCTATGTCCGCATGTATTGTTGTCCAAATAAAATTTGAGCTCCATGACAACAGTGTGATGATGAGAAGTGGCCTGCATGTTGTTGAACTTGGCCTGTAGTCCGTAGTGCAGCTACAAGCCTCTCCCAGTCCCACATGTGCTGTTCCCAGTCCATGTGTCTAACATGTGAACAACAGCCCTGGGACCCTGCCAGACACTCTGCACCGATAAGGACGTGAAGTGGCTTCATAACATGCAGAGTCATCAAATTTTAAAAGACACACATTTTGCATGGAGCACACACACACACTGCAGTCTGCACACAAATGCATGCACAGATGCACATGCCGGGATACAAATGGGATTTCTCACTGGGAGGCACATTGGAACATGAACACAATCATCTGTTTCTCGCTGGCTTTGTTCTCCTCCACTCCTCTAGCTCTCTTTTTTCATGGTTTATTTTTATAACCATGAATATATCATTCTGCAAATGCTTGTGCTGTTTATTCAGAGCATGCAGCCCATATGGTTCTTATAAGCTATAGAGGAATTTTAAAGAGTCTGCAGTTAACCAGACAAGGAGAATGCAGTTGCTGTATTACAATAATAATTGCTTTATTGTCTCTCTTGGACCTCCCGTCTCCCTCTAGTGGAGGTGTATAACTGTGGTGTGGGGAGCTCAGACTGCTCCCAGTGCTGGGGCCGCCAGGACCAGGGCCACCTCTGTGGCTGGTGTGAAAACAGCTGCAGGCCCAGGGACGACTGCCAGTCGATCAGGGATCAATGTCCAGCTCCTGAGATCCACAAGGTGAGATCACAAGCTGAGCATGAATGCAGGCTTCAAATCAACATGGTCTCACAGGAATCCGTAAAATATTTAAAGTCATATTTTTCTGGCGAGATCTTCACCACAAAGTGATTATGTACATTCACTGAGTGAAGATTTAGAAAATAAAACATATATTTCTCGCTAGAAATGTGATCAAAATCCATTTTTATGCAGAAACTAAGTCAAAATATTGATTTTTCGCTAAAAATGAGAGAACTGTCCGCCATGTTTTTTGTTCTGACCGCCGGGACCTTGAAAGTCACGTGACTTGGAACAAACCAATAGGAACAAATATCCATGGAATAGCCACGGGATATGACTGTCATTAACTTGCATTGTAGCGAAATCCGTGTCAGTTTCACGGAAATTTGAGCGATTCCGTGGCTATTCCACAGATTTTGAGTTAAGCGAAATCCGTGGCTATTTCACGGATTCCTGTGAGACCAGGTTGCTTCAAATACTTGCATTCATCCTCCCACACCGCCCCCCTCTTCTCTCTAGCCTCCAGGAGTTATTTTCAAGCCATAAAATGGTGAATCATGGGGTCACTCACATGGTGTGGTGCCCCCGTGCCCTGTCTGTCCAGCGTCAGCTGCTCAGGGAGTGTTTGAATAGAGTCTCATTAAAGCAGTTCACTCAGTAATAACACTAACACTCACTTAGCCGCAGCCCTCAGGGGAACAGCCCAGTCAATCTGCAATCACTCACCAGGGCATGGGAACACCTTTTACCCTGTGTAACTACAGTATGAGTGTAAACTGTGTGGACGGCTGATATGTGTAGAGCTCTTTGTGTAGAGAACCGCAGAAACTAAAAAGAAAGCAAATAAGAAGCAGAAAGACTTAAGGATTTCTGACCACACTAAGAGCAAAACCACTCTGACCACAAGGAGTGTTTATCTTCCACAGGATCTGGCTGCGGTCACGTCCAAACCATCAGCGTGATTACCGACAGAACCTTTCCAAAACTGTTTATGGAGCTCATTTGCATAATCGTATTCATTTGTTTCTCCTGCTGTAATGGGACTGTGTTCAGAGCCGTCCTCCCAGCCGTTTCTGCCGCTACCGGACTTTGTATCAGCGCAGGACTGTAGGCGGTCATGGGAAGCACGGCTCACATGATACCAGCCGGCTTGAACTTCCTGTAGATAAAACCTGCTCGGCCCAGGAGAATAAGAGAGCAAAACAAAGCAGACACACACACACACACTCTCTCTCTCTCACACACACACACACACAAAATATTGCACACACATAGGCCATATTGAAGCATTCACGATTATCCTTCATTCTTTGTAGCTGTCAGCATACTGTGACTAACAGGATGCTCTGTGAGAGTCTAACTTATGTGGACTTCTTACGTGACTGAAGTTAGCCGGACTGAGATGCCGTATGCGTGGGTAGACCATTGTTACAATAGTCCCTCTCTCTCTCTCTCTCTCTCTCTCACACACACACACACGTACACACACTCCCACTAGCTCTCTCAGGAGAGCTGGTTGGAGAAAGGATACTGAGGGCTGTGGTTCTGTGGGGTAGATGATGCAATGCTTTGGCAGCCATGTTTTCCCAGAGAATCCACAGGGGTGTAAGCCCGAGTACTCTGGCTTACGGAGGAAAAGATCAGCTCCCCCTAAACACACACACACACACACACACACACACATGCTGCAGCAGCAGCTCTTTGTTATATAGACCTAGTGATTTTTTCGTACAGCTACGATAATGAAATGTGTTTTTCTTGCTCTGCTTTGTCACATACAATCTCTATCACAAAATATCAATAATATGGAGGAGGATTTCATTATTCCTTAAACTTTGCTACGTACCACCTAATTATGAGAAACGCTCGCTATGCAACGCAGTGACATAAGACAATAGAGACATTTATCATCTCTGCAGGTCCTTTATTCTCATGTTGTGTGTGGGCTCGTTCTCTGTTTAAAAAAACATTGATTAGAGGTACTTCAGCGTCCAAAACAGGAACTGCCAAACATAGTTTATCCACGACATGAAAAGAAAGAGAGAACAGAGGGATCTGGGTGAGACATAAATGGTTTGGGAGAGAGGATGGAGAAGGGTACAGTATAGTGAGAAGCCTTTTCCTGTTTTTGTCCTCACGTCCTCCCTGATTAGTGTGATGTAGAGGAACTGGAGTGAAGAGAGGAAGATGAAAGCTTTGGCCTTACAGCGATCTGTTCACAACAAAGAATAACAAAAAGAAAACATATGGAATTTATCAGTAAGGTAGTTAAGCCTGCGCAGGTTGCAAATCTGCGTGCACAATACACATTTTGAATATTTTTTGATTTGAATACATGGATGTGGGATAATTTAGTCCTCAAATGCGTTTCATAGCTCCAACGTTCCTTGTGGAGGTTTTTTTGCGCAGACACATTCACACCCTGTGATCTCCCTGGAGGCCTGGCAGAGTTTGTGCTGTAAATCAAGACTCACAGACTTGTAAGAGGTGTAAATGAACAGCATGCCAGCTGATGTTGATGTCAATGCTCAATGGCACCACAGAGACATACTGGGCGCTGTAAGACACATAGTGATGATAAATAACTCTGCTTACTGCCGAGCTCTGTGGAGAGGGCGGGGGCTTTTCATCTGTCTGCCATGATGCTACAGTATGTGTGCTTAGGTGCTTACACATGCATTTGTGTTGTGTTTGTGCATTACTTGTTTATGAAGGGATGCGCGTATGCATTTTTCCATAGGAAGTTTATGTATATCTATAAACGTCCACGCAGGTTAAAATAACCACAAAAACATTTGCATCATTTCCTGTGGTACAGATCCCACAGAAACACTGTAATGGTTTGTTTTCACACCATATTTAAAGTAATATACTCTTTCTTTACTTAACTACCTCCCAGTTTAGCTGGGAAACACATGGTTTATTTATCTGCGCTGTCACTCTCGCTGCCTTCAAATGATCTGTATGCAGAGCCAAGCCTTGTCCCTTCACCTAGACCAAACAGAAGGGCTGTTTTCATTCTTAAGCTCAGTTTTCCGATACAGCCGGAGCCAGGCTAATAACACAGAGGGGTCACACTGACCTCGGCTCAGCCAGGGGGTCATTTTGAGAAAAGCTTGCGCGCAGCTGGGGGAGCTGCGCTACAGTGACAAAATAAGGGCAGATTGCTTCTGTCTGGGCGTCGGAGATGCTATCTCTGAAGCTGTGTTTCTGTGATTGGAGAGGTGACCGTCCTCTCTTTTCTTTGCACGGCTCTTGAACGGGAAGTTAAGAGACCAAAGGCACGAAAAGGCTGAAATGATGCGTGAGAGCATGCCTCTGAACAACGGCATAAATGGGACTAAGGAATTTGACAGAGCAGACACAGGAAAACAGATGAAAGGGAATAGCAGTGTGCATTAATTCCCCTGTTGAGGCTTTGCTCTCACCACCATCAGCATTCACTCTCCTCTCCACACTCAGTTCCCTAAATTGCCTCGCCACTCATCCACCTTTCTGCTGCGCTCTCCACCTCGCCTCTCCAGCCCTTTCTCTCTCACTCTGTCTGTCTCTTGTGGGATGTGAAGGGGGCTCTTAGGCTGCTCTTTATTTGCATGTGCTGGAGAGGATTAGAGGCTGAAGAGTCTCAGACTGGCACAGTTAATAGTCTGCTTTGTGTGTGTGTATACACCTAAACTGTGTGTCTATTCTCTTAGATCTCAGTCTTCAGCAGGAGAACACTTACACAGGCCACTTGTCCTTATCTCTCTCTCTGTGTGACACACTTCATGTCAGCATCACAGACAGCATCTCCATTCTCTTAATTCTCTGTCATGTTCATTATCACCCGTCATCAGTGGAACATTTTTAGGGAGGTAATCTACTTATGAGCTCTAATTTATTGTGCATATTATAGGCTTTTTTTTAACCGTCTTGTCTCTCTCCCTGCTCATTATTTTGCTCTTCCTTTGTCAGATCTTCCCCCTGAGGGGTCCGGTGGAAGGAGGCACCCTGCTGACCATCCAGGGCAAGAACCTGGGCCGCAGGGCTGATGCAGTAAAGGTCTCTATTGGAGGCGTGCCGTGTTTTCTCCAGCCAGAGGGCTACACTGTGTCTGTAGAGTAAGTACTATAACATATGGCTGAATTATGATTCATAAATTTGCATGTATACTGTTCCTGAAGTGTCTGCTGAAGCGTGCAGGCACTTTTTTCCCATTTAGTTGATTAAGTTTTACATCAACTACATTGACAAGATGGAATAAGTGAATGTGTGTGTGGAATAAGTACATTATCATCATCATTTATATTTAAATCCCTGCTAAAGGAAGCAGTTGTGCTGCAATTAGGACGGGTGAGATAATAGCTAACAATTACCCGTTGTCATGGTTCCAGGTCGGGCTCTCAAGCAGGTGAGTGGTCAGGTGAATGGAAGAGAGATTTGTCACAGTAAATAAACTTTAAAGTATTCCTGGCATGTGCATCTCAGTCTTGAACACGGAGTGAAACCAGAAACCTGAAACTCAGATTGGTGAGAGCTACCTGACTTATTATATTTAATGAATAGTGGAAGCTTGCTTTCTCACACTGGGAGGCCTCGTCTGCAGGGAAACCATGAAAATAATTAAGGGATACTGTGTGTTTAAAAAAAGTTTTGGAACCACCGCAAAAATCTTGTACACCTGTTATGCAGGTGTGGCAGCATATTTTAAGGGAACGACCACTTATTATAGCATGTTTATCACTAATGTGGGGTCAGTTTTAGATTCTTTGTATCGTACTGGGTAGATAGTAGTAGTAGATAGTAGTTTTTTTATGTTAAAAGTAACTAGTTACTGTAAGTGTCTAATAATAAATGGAGTGGAGTAAAAAGAACAAAATCTGCCTCTGAAGTGCAGTAGAAATACTCAAGTACACGTGTGTCAAAGATTTACTTTAGTACAGTACTGGAGTAAATCTACTACTCTAGTGCAGTAGTTCTCAACCTTTTTGAGTCGTGACCCCCAATTTAACATGCATGTTGTCCACGACCCCCGCTCACTGAACACAATCTCACACACACAGTTCAGATCACCCAAAAAAGAAACAAAATGACCAAAAAAGACACAAATTGACCACAAAATGACCAAAAAAAGACACAAAATGACCAAAAAAAGACACAAAATGACCAAAAAAAGACATAAATTGACCCAAAAAGACACAAAAGGACCAAAAAAAGACACAAAATGACTAAAAAAAGACACAGAATGACCAAAAATAGGAAACAAAATGACCTAAAAAGACACAAAATGAACAAAATAAGACATTAAGTGACCAAAAAGACTAAAACACATAAACACTTTAACACAGTGGAGACAGAGCTGACTTCCAAAATGATTTGGCGACCCCCAGAAATCATCTCAAGACCCCAATTGGGGTCCCGACACCAAGGTTGAGAATAGCTGCTCTAGTGAATCAAACAATCAATCAATCTTCATGAATACAATTTTTAATACATATTAGTGCAGTTCAGAGTGCTTCACACATGATTGTCAAGATGATAATAAGACCATAAAAACCACAGAAAAAGCCAAAAGCAATTTAACAATTAGAGACCAATGTACGTAAATCAATAAAAATGATAGAAGTGTAATAAAAAAAACATTTTAGAGTCGCAAGAAGAGAAATAGTAGTAAAACTAAGAGATAAAAACTAGATTAAATAATTACATAATGAGATAAAACAATAATAAAAATGATGGCAATAAAATACAATAGAAGACTCAACTAAAGATGAGATAAAAAAAATATATATATAATAACGCTACATGAAGATAAAGGAACATGAAAAACATGGACTGGATATCAAACTTTACCAAAATGAAGATGGAGGATGGAAGTTGACAATAATTACCCATAAATAAACATTTCTCTAAATGAAAATAAGTCATTAAAAGCAACTCTTGTGAGCAAATGATACTTTTCAGGTTTTCATTGATGATATTTTATTTAAAGAAAACCTCCAGATGAGACACATTTAAATGAGTTTCTAGCCTTCCTCTCACAAACCACCATCACGGCTCATTAGTCTCCTGCATGTCCACCAGGTTTGGAAATAGAACGTCAACCGTCCCTGCACGGTTTAGTTTTCATGTATTCATGAGGCTAATTTTCACAAATATTATTATGCAGCACGCTTCTCATTTTAAATGACTCCATCGCCATCCCTCCGCAGCTCAGGGACCATCACACTGTCGCCATGGAGACGGCAGGACCGTGTTTTGACACCGGCATAACAAAGCTCAGTGGAAGTCTGTAACTCTTCAGTTACATCCAAACTTCCATTCAGTATCTGTAATGTTCGCTGAATGGAACTGTTTATCTGGTCTTGCTCCACTGAAGCCAGTCATTGTATTAAGACCGGTCTGAGGGTGACCTGCAGGTCTTACCTGTCACTCCGGCTGCCTGACACCTTCCCCCCGAACCACAGAGGCCGAAAACAGCGAATCACATTTCTCTCCAGGGCTGTTCTCCTCCTGTGTCCTCATCCCTTATTGGCTCCAGAGGCTGGTTATTGTGACAGCGGAGCAGATCCTTGTTGCTGGAAGTGGCTCTGACAAATCATAACACGTCATCTGACAATGTCAGCACATTTGACTTGCATGCACACGCACACACCTTTATGTTTCTATCAACCTGGTCTCACAGGAATCCGTGAAATAGCCACGGAATCACTCAAATTTCTGTGAAACTGACACGGATTTGGCTACAATGCAAGTTAATGCCAGTCATATCCCTATACAGAAAATGACCAGAAAAGACAGAAAATGACCAAAAAAGGAAACAAAATGACCAAAAATGAAACAAATTGACCATAAAATGATAAAAAAAAGACAGAAAATGATAAAAAAAAAGACAGAAAATGACCAAAAAAGACACAAAATGACCAAAAAAGAAACAAAATGATCAAAAAAGACACAAAATGACCAAAAAAGACAGAAAATGACCAAAAAAGACACAAAATGACAAACAAAACCCCCCCACAAAATTACCAAAAAAAGACATTAAGTGACCAAAAACACATTCACACATGAACATTTTAACACAGTGGAGACAGAGCTGACTTGGCGACCCCCAGAAATAATTTCGCGACCCCAATTGGGGTCCCGACCCCAAGGTTGAGAATAGCTGGCTTAGAGCATGAGAAAAACTAATTTTGAGAAAACAGCCTTGAAAGATTTCATACATTCTTACTGGAAATGACAAAATGTAATTCATGGCAACAACAATAAAGAACATTTAAGACACATAATATTGTGCAGGACTACATTTATGGAACTTGTAATAAAGAAAACTAATGAATTTAGGATAAATCTACAGACACAAATGGATCAAATATAGTTAAGTATGCACCTAAATATTTGATTTGGAGGTTTTCTTTCTGCTACTCTGAAAGAAGACATGTTATGGGAGAGAAATAGCCCAAAACCTCAAAATTGACTTTTGGATTTTTGCCTGTAGTGTCTCACCTTAACCTAAAGCCTCGACGTTCAAGATGGACACTTAATCTCTTCAACCTTTAGAACTTTTTTAAAATTTGTATCACATCCTGAAAGCAGCTTGAGGATGTGAGGACTGCTTCATAAAAATATCCTCATTCAAAAAATCTAAAATTCAAACCGGCTCTTGTAGAAATGCCATACACACACTCAGCAGCACACACACACACACACACACACACACACACACACACATGTGACCTCATTTACCGGGGCTGTTGAGACAGGTGTCTACTCGTGTGCTAAGAGGTGAAAGTTCACAGCTGTGTGCCAAAAGGAAAACGTGCAGACTGGAGAGACCGCGCTCCACTCACTCGGTGTCAACATTTTAATTAATGGCACAGTCAGTCCAGGCACACCTCATTTACTCGAGTCCTTCTCTAGATTTTTGGCTCAGATCCTCCATGCTGCCCTTTCTATCACTCTCATATGAGCCTTGAGTGGCCTTCGCCCCGTCTATTCACACCCAAACACTCACAGACTTGATTGTTGATGATCCTCATCACCCACTCAAGGGAAATGATCAGAGACATCTTGAAAACTAGACTAAATATCGGCCTCTGAAGCCAATAATATCCCAGCGGTGGGCCGGGGTGGAATGTGGAGCAGGGGTCAGACCAGGCTCGGTCTGCTCAGGGAGTCTAAATGTCCTTTTTGCTGTGCATGAATTACTGAATGGGCACATGTGGCTGCAGGCCCAGGACACCCAATTACATCTACCTGCAAAATGTCACTCAAACAGACATGAACTATCAAAGAAGACACAGAAAATGACTATCAAGGGACAGAAAAGAGCTACAAAGAGTCTAAAATGACTATAAAGAATCACAAAAGAGCTACAAAGAGACTCAAATGACTATAAAGAGATATAATAGAATTACAAATAGACTCAAAATGACCATAAACAGACAAAATAACTACAAAGAGACTGAAAATGACTGTAGTCTCTTTATAGTCATTTGAGTCTAAAAAGAGTCTATAATGACTATAAAGATGCACAAAAGAGTTATAAAGAGACTAAAACAACTAAAGAGAGACACAAAAGAACTACAAAGAGACTCAAAATGTCTACAAAGAGACGCAGAACCCCAGGGAGATGCATAACACCTACAAACAGATTATTAAAATAACCACCAAAACAATAAAAACAAACTTGCCTTTGACTACAAAAGTCAAAACAAATCATATACAAGTCTTTTTGTATTTCTACAACTGTTATAGAAAGTCATTTGTCTCAAAACGTGTTAGCAGAAACTTAAACTAACCTAAATTAACTGTTTTTTTAACTATAGACAGGTGTTAGACTGCATTATATGTGGCATAACTTGAACTTAAAACTGAAGGAATCCTGAGACGCCGCAGGCTGAATTTATTAGACTTTCTATCTGCTGATAAGCCGTGTGTCTTTACTCTACAAGATATACTGTTTTTTATGTTTGTCTATGCCTCTGCAGAATAATCCTCAACACTATGGTACAATAGCAGATATCAAATAACGTGATGTATTTTTTTGATAAGAGTTTGATTCAGAGTAATCCTGCAGGTTCGGGGTTGATTCAGGCTCCAATTCCTTTTTTATTTCCCTCAGGCTTGAATCTGTGAATAGTCATGTTTCATTTTATTTGTCCATAAAAAAAAATCTTCCCTGAATCAGAGCCTGTGAAATGATGCATTCTCTTTGAACAGGTGTGCTTCTGCCCTCATGGCCTATAGCTGACAGCGTTGTAATTTGGGTGTAATGACATTTTACCTGTAATTAATGAACACAAATGTGGACACTGCTATCAACAGATGTCTACTACTGGCTGCAGGTTACTTTATTTTCAGCTATTCAGGCTTTTAAAGTAAAACCCATGTTTTAATTGGGCTCATTAAATGATGCAGTGGTTTGGAGTCGGTTAAAACAGAACATTTGTTTGAAGTCTGACATTTAAAAACATGCTCTTCTGAGCCAGTCCCTGATCTCAGAGCTACAGCCTGACCCCAGCCCAGTCCCAATCTGTCCAGCCAGGCCTGGTCTAGCTGCGTGTCCTGCCAGGTCCTCCTACATAACACGCAGCTCCTCTGCTTATGTAAATTCCCCACAATCCCTCTGTCAATCATGCGATCACTCGCTGAGAATGTATAACCACTGTAGCACCAGGCACCTGACTGAAGGTGATCATTTTCAGCCCTAAAAATGAAAGATCTAAGATCAGCGCTCACCTTGGCTCTATGTCATTGACAGCTACAAATCAAGCCAGAAATCTTGGTGTAATTATTGACTCAGACCTGAACTCCAACAGCCATCTAAAGCTGATCACTAAATCTGCCTATTACCACCTGAAAAACATAGCTAGAATTAAGGGTCTTCTGTCCAAACAAGACATGGAAAAACTCATCCATGCATTTATTTTTAGTAGGTTGGATTACTGCAATGGCATCTTCACAGGTCTTAACAAAAAATCAACCAGGCAGCTGCAGCTGATCCAGAGTCCTCACAAACACCAGAAACCTGGACCATATTACACCGGTCCTTCAATCACTACACTGGCTTCCTGTGAGTCAGAGGAGAGATTTCTGCTGCTCCCTCTCTATGCAGCATCCAGACCCCTTAGATCATCTGGAACTGGCTTGTTGCATGTCCCAAAAACAAGAACTAAGCAGGTGAGGCAGCTTTCAGTTATTCTGCTCCTCACCTGGAACAATCTACCTGTAGATGTGAGGTCAGCTCCTTTAAATCAGGACTAAAAACACTCTAGTTTACTGCAGCGTATCTTAACTTTAACACTTATCTGCTCTACTCTACTGCCCTTACTTTATAACTACACAATGTTTGACTTGTGCTTTTTATTATTATTTTTTTTTTTTTATCCTGCTGTATCTTCCCTGTTTTAATTGACTGTTTTTACTGTTTTCAATTGTGTCTTGCTGTTTTTAATGTGTATGTAAAGCACTTTGAATTACCTTGCCTTGCCTTGCCTAAATAAAGCGACAGGGTGTGGAGCTGGAGGGGGATCATGTGAGGTGATAAAGGTCGTGTTCCCCCGTCGGTACGTCTACCCCCCCAGAACAGTAGGTCCCTGTGCCGCGCTACAACCAGCGTGGCATTAATATGAGGCGTCCCGGTAGAGCGTGCTCTGATGACACCAGGCTTAATCACAGCCAGGAGGCGAGAGAACAAGCCTCCTAATCTCCTCTGTGGTTAGACACATCTGGTCTGGGGAGCTTTGAACCTTACATCTCCTAATATGTGATATCTCAAGGCTTTATTGGATTCCATATGTTAATGCAATATTGTCTGATGAATTACTTCATAAGCACCATTCTCCCAGATTAATTATGTGTCTTTGTTTAGCTGTCATGATCAAGATCTCTCTCTACATCTCCATATTGGTTCCCCTCACTTGCAATTTGGGTGGTTTCTTTTCTTTTGGTTTATTAGATTAAATTTATAAGCTGCTCCTTTCACTGTTCTTATCCATTATCATCAGTTTCTTTTATTAACTGATCCCTGATTATGATGTTTTGACAACCACATAAGGAGGTCACACTCTTTTTTTTTTCTTTAATTCCCCAGGCTGGTGTGTGTCACTGGAAAAACTGACAAACCTCAAGATGACAGAACAGATATCGTCCAAGTGGAAGTGGATCAGAGCGGGACGGGGAAGTCAAAGGAGAGCTTCTCATATTTAGTGAGTATTTTACTCTCCTGCTGATCTTTGCTTTCTGTTCTGTCCCTCTCTCCCTCCACATTCTTCTTCTTCTACGCTCTCTTGTTCCTTGTTCCCCGCTGGGAAAGCCTTCCCAAGTGTGTCAGCTGAGTGTTAACAGATGCGTTTTATGATTCAGAGGAATGCGAGTGTGTGGGAATCTTCAAACGCTAATCTCAGCTGCAACTAAGCACCATTGTCATTCTGCACTCGCTGCCAGCAAAAACAAATATGGCGATTGTTGGAGTGTCCCTTTGCTCTGAATTCATCACTGGTTGAGGAGAGCTAGCCAGCATTGTGTTAACTGACCTCGACCCACACAGTCTCCCAGTAGATTTAGTGTATTCAGCCATTGGAAATACCCATGTAAGCCCTTTGTTTCTTTTTGTTTTTAGACAAAGAGTTTTTCATAATTGAATGCTGGAATGGACTATCATTTCCTAAGAGCAGCTCTGACTGTGAGTCAGCCCACAGAGACATTACCCTGATCATGAAGCCCCTCTTGATACACGAGGATGAAGAAAATCCAGAACAACAAACATTACGCCGTGCTGTTGTGGGAACTCCTCTTGGCTCTCCTTATCCATCTCTGAGATGTGAGAGAGGTTTTTACCAATGGCTGTTGAGTGGAAGATGTGGGAGAAAGGGAAAAGTGTTTTGGAGACAGGATATGTGCCTCTACTGCATCTCCTTCCTTGAACATTTAGACGGAAACATCTGCCTCCTTACACCCACTCTGACACACAAACACACAATAGGTCTTTTCCATCCGTGCACGGTGAGGAAGTGAATCCTGTCAGTGAGGATAAGAGCTTCCCCTGGAGGCGAAGTTCATGGCGGGGATAGAAAAAGTTCGGAAAGAGCGGGAATGCTGATGCAAGTGGCTGCAGAGCTGGACAGATATTCATCTCCGCCCCAGGACCCTTTGTGTGTGTGTGTGTATACGGGTCTGCATGTGCATCTATGGCTGTGTGTGCATGCAGTTTCTCATGTGTATGCATGAACATTATTGCCTCTTAGTGTAGCTGTCCTGCAAGCTTGAGCCCAAAGGCCTGTTGGCTGTAGCAGCACTTTAACATACTGCAGCGTGGGCTGTCTTCACAGTTTTCTCCGCTAATTTAGTGTTATAGTCAGCAGCTGTCTCAGCCAATCTCCAAAGACAAGATATTTGAACCTCAGAGGATGAGAAAAGATTTTATTTGGTGTCGAGAAAACTATCATAGAGCACAAAACACAGTTTGAGTAAGCCTGTCTTCTCCACTGACAGGCGCTGTCAGTAGTCTAGTGATAAATGTCATGTGTTGTTTCGTCATGTGTTGTCTGTATTCAGGTCCCAAAGCTGCTGTCCATGGAGCCCACCAAGGGCTCTCGAGCTGGAGGAACTATAGTCATCATCAGGGGGGAACACCTGGACATCGGCTCGCAGGTCAGAGTCACAGTCAACAACACGCTGGAGTGCACCATCACAGAGTGAGTCCTGCTTAGTTTAAATAGTTTGTCATGCTTGTTTTAAAACAATGGATATGCATTGTTAAAAATCTTTGTAGAAATAACAGTAAAACACTGTCAAATACATCAGAAAAAGGGGGCGTAAAATGAAAAATTGTACACTGTAAAAAAAACGTGTTGTTTTTACGGTAAAAAAACCAGCAGCTGTGGTTGCCAGAACTTTACCGTAATAAATACAGTGCAACTTTTTCTAATATTACGGTAAAATGATATTAGCACTGTTGATTTCACATTTAAGATTGCCATTTTATTCCATATTTTACCATGAAAAATAAAACGTTTTTCCATCAAAACAAACGCTGTTTGGCAGATATGATTGACAAGAAAAAAATGCTAAAAGTTACAGTGATGGCTTGTAAATATGTTAGTATATTTTTTATATTCACTGTGCCAGTGTATTTTACAGTGAAGTAATGTATTTTTCCCAAAAAAAAAAGTAAAAAATACTGTTTTGGCTGATATATACATTTAGGGTGTTTCATTGTTACTGAAACTGAATTAACCCATTTATCAATTTACGGTCTTTTACTGTCATGGTTTAACAGTTTTTCACCGTAAAATCTACAGACATTTTTAACAGTGTATATCACCATATTAGACACTTTTAATTAATCAAAATCAAATCAAAGAATAGCACAAAACTTTTACTTTTTTCTGCCATAAAGTGGAAGAAACACACAGTTTTGCTGTAAAAATATAACATTTTCATGCAAAATTTGTGGAGAAATACCATGATGTGTGAATGAATGACACAATTACCCTAAAAATAACAGGAATATTCAGTCTAAATTACAGTTTTTGCTGATATTTACATTTAAATTTAGAATAGAAAATCCACTCACTGTAATTTTTACGGTGAAGTTCTGGCAACCACAGCTGCCGGTATTTTACCGTAAATTAAACCGTAATTTTTACAGTGTGGATACACATTTTACCGTAACAGTAAATATATTTTTGTGCTGCATGCAGCTTATACAGACAAGAAAAGAAGCACCTTTGGTAAACACTGTAAAAATAGAGAACCTTCTGTATACTATAACTTTTTGGCCTAAAACGGCTGGAAAAAATGCCTGTAAAACCTCTGGGCGATTTTAAAATCAGCCCCTAAAACTTTAAGTTTTTCTGGAAATTCAACAGAAGTGTCAACGCTTCTACTAAATAATCAATTTTTCAGCCTCTGTAGCAGATAGAAATGAAATTCAAAAAGTATTTCAGAGCTTATAGCTGTTATATCTGAGCTCCCGCCGCTATAGTCGTCTTCCGCCATGATTTCAGTTCTGGAAAAGTCCCATGATGCATTGCGACACTCCCACATGTATCCTGATGCATTTCATTGGCCAAGAGACCAGAAATAGGTGGAAAAAACTACAAATACTACAAAACAACGTATCCGCTTTCCTGGCTTTAATGGTAGAATAACGCAACAGCGCCCCAACAGGTTTTAATGGTAGAAATGCGGCTTAAATGGGTTAATACAATTCAAAAACCGTACAATAAACAAGTCCAAAAAAACATTTTTTAAAGGAACAGTTCACTCCAAAATCAAAAATACATATTTTTCTTCTCACTTACCTGTAGTGCTATCAATAGTGGTTTATCAATCTAGATTATTTTGGTGTGAGTTGCCAAGTGTTATATTAGTGGCTTGTGATGCTAAAAAAGCCAAAAAATTACATTTGAAAACTCAACAGCATTTCCAGAAATCATGACCCGGTTACTCAAGTTAATCCACAGATCTGGTAGTGAGCTGTTTAATTTAGGAGCTATTGTTTCTCTACAGAACTACACACAGCTACTGTGTCATCATGCAGAAGGAAGCATGCATCGACTGAGCAAGCTAACTTAGCGCCTCAGCTGAGGAGGACGCCATTAATGCTCATATTGTGCTATAAAGAGCACGAGCCTCTCATCCATGAGAACATGCATGTTTCCTTCTGCACGGTGAAGCACTTGGCGGCTGTAGATCAGAAGAAAGAAAACGGTTCCTGCATGAATCTGCTCACAGCAAGGTCTGTGGATTATCTAGTAACTGGGTCATGATTCCTGGAAAGAGAGATTGCTGTTGAGTTTTTCAAATGCAATTTTTGGCACTTTGAGCACCACAACCCGAGTGTAATCCATTTCCATTATATTGGAGAGAAGGCAGACATCTCTACCGTCGATAGAACACTCTGCAACCCACACCAAGACAGTCTGGATTGATAAATATCACTACAAGTAAGATGAGAAACATGTCCTTTTGATTTTTCGGGGGAACTTTCCCTTTA